>NW_006239520.1:244575-255256 GCF_000226075.1 Solanum tuberosum | reverse complement strand
TCTTGAGTAAAACCTTTTGCCACCAATCGTGCTTTGTGTCTTTCTATTAACCCATCCAATTTACGTTTAACTTTAAGAATCCATTTATTCCCAATAGTTTTACGTTCCTTAGCAAGGTCAACTATATCCCAGACTTTGTTGATTTTCATGGACTCTAATTCTTCTTTCATCGCTTTTAACCATTCATACCTTTCAGGGCTCGATAAGGCCTCTGTTACAGAATTTGGTACATTCAATTCTGTAGGAGATACCAAGAAAACATAATTCTCAATCTCATAAGATCGTTTAGGTACACCTTTTCTTGTACTCTTACGAATTTGAAGTTCAGTTTCCTCTATAGGATTTTGATTCATAACTCCTACTTGGATCAGGAATCATTTCTTGATCCATACATAATCCTCAATCTCATAAGATCATTTAGGTACACCTCTTCTTGTACTCTTACGTATTTGAAGTTCAGATTGCTCTATAGAATTTTGAGATTCATAACTCCCACTCGGACCAAGAATCATTTCTTGATCCATTGAATTATCAAGTATGTTTGACAACATTACCTGATCTTCTGAATTCAACATTTCGTACAGAGGCTCAACTTCTCCTATTTCACCCTTGGGAAAATCATTTTCCAACAATCTAACTCTTGTGATACAATTTCAGTAATACTTCCATCCTCCAATTCATCGATGAACACATACCCTTTGGAGCGTTCAAAGTATCTTTTAAAGATACATTTCTTTCCTTTTGGACTTAGTTTACCAAATTCACCAAAAACGATCTTTAAGGTATGTTGCACAACCCCACGGTCGTAGATCATTCATATTTGTTTTATGACCAGTCCAAAGTTCATAAGGAGTGGAAGACACTGATTTAGAAGGCACTTTGTTCAATATATAAGCCGCAGTCAATAATGCATCTCTCCAGAAAGAGATAGACAAATTTGTTTGCGTCATCATTGATCTTGTCATGTCTAACAATGTCTTATTCCTTCTTTCAGCTACACCATTTTGTTGAGGAGTATAAGGAGTAGTTAACTGTCAAATAATACCCTTTTCAGTACTTAATCCTTCAAATTGTTTTGACAAATCATCACGTCCTCGATCGGTTCTTAAAGCTTTTATGCTTTTATCTAATTGATTTCAACTTCATTCATATATATTTTAAAGCACTCAAGTGCTTCAGATTTATGAGAAATCAAATAGACATAATCAAAGCTCGTGAAAACATCTATAAATGTAATGAAGTATGCAGCACCAGACCTTGCCTTTACTTTCATTGGACCACAAATTTCAGAATGAATTAATTGAAGTGGGAATTCAGCTCTCTTAGCCTTCCCAAATGGTTTACGCGTAATCTTTCCAACAAGACAATTTTTACAAGTTGACATTTCAATTTTGGTGAAAGAACATAAATGTGTTTTTTTTGCCAACCTATTCATTCGATCTTGCCTTATGTGACCTAATCTAGAATGTCATGTAATAACATCAACATCATTGTTACTTGAATAACATGCCATTACACAACAATCAACATAATAGTCATAAGTTGAAGGATTACAATCTAATTCGATAAAACGGTCATAACGAAGTCCAAAACCATATAAAACATTATCTAGAGTTATTCTAACACCATTACGACTAAAAAATAAATCAAAACCAACGTCTAAAAGAATAGACACAGACACTAAGTGTCGTCGAATCTCTGGTGTATATAGGACGTCATGCAACATCAAGGAACGGCCACCACGCAAGTCCACTTTGCAAGTGTCTATACCTTTGACTTCAAGCCTAGCATTATTTTCTACGTAGATCCACCTTGATTTAGATGAAACTCGACGAAACTCCACAAACGCCTCTCTATCTCGACTCACATGGTCGGTGGATCTTGAGTCTACAATCCATATAGGATAAGATTCAGCTTGTAAAGAAGTGCTTGAAACCATATGTTGCACTTTGAGATGCGTTTCGAAATGCTACATTTTTGGCTCATTGCATTCATGAGTGAAATGCCCCAACATTCGACAATTGTAGCACTTCATTTTGCTCATGTCTCTCTTCTTGAAAAATCATTTTCCTTTCTTGGAATTTGGATTTTTCTTTTTCTTAGAAGGTCTTTCTTCAGCTTGTTTATTTTTCCCATTCCTTTTCCAATTTTTCTTACGCTTGAAGCCTGAAGATTTTGTACCACTTGTTTCTGCCACAAAGGCATTTAGAAGCAGCTTTTAGCAGCACCAAGGTGCTCATCTTCAAGTTCAACATGGTTTGCAATCATCACAAAAGTTTTGATGCCATGATTATGGGTCAATTTAACCTTCAAGTTTCCCCATTATTGGGAAGAGATCGAATTACTGCATGAACTTGTTACTCATCTTTAAAAAAAAAAACATGGCCAACACTCTTGAGTTGAGTTACCATGTTTGACATCACCCTAAGGTGTTGTGCAGTATTACCTTCTTTTGGTTGATTCAATACATAGTTTATACCTCCCAGAGCATTTTTGCTCTTCCAGCATATACCATATATTACGACTTTAGATGTCGTAATTATTACCATTAAGTTTTTCACCTTTGTTTAAGTCAGTAATGATACTTTTGATGCCATGTCTGTTATAGACATATCTTTAGGCAAGAATTTTAACAATTATGCATGTGACATACACATTCAAGCAAATCAATTTTCATAATGATGTCATATTTGAATGTAGAATCGAAAAGACACGTATGCATCCAATCATCATCTACAAACTAAATATTTAACCAAAATTTGAAATTAACTTCTTAATGTGTACACTTATTTATTTTAGACTATAACCACACAGATTTGTATATCTAATAACTAAACACCATATTATATTGCGCAATAGAATAATCATTCACTTATTCAATAAAATAAAACTTAAATATTCATATCAAAGCACAATAAAAGATGTTCATTTCATACCTTAAAAAAATTAAAATAATAAATAAAACTAATCTGATAAAAAAGGAGTATGTGGATGCACTTTGGGTGTAGCTTTACCCACTTAACTCCTATTTTTACATAGTACTTCCATAATTCTTCGTCATCCTCAATTTAAAAATTAAAATAATAAATAAAACTAATCTGATAAAAAAGGAGTATGTGGATGCACTTTGGGTGTAGCTTTACCCACTTAACTCCTATTTTTACATAGTACTTCCATAATTCTTCGTCATCCTCAATTTAGATTCTAACTTGATTAAGTTCATTCTTCCAGAATTCTGGCAAGGAATCATACAAAATAGCATATCCTTCACTATCTGTAATTTGAGGTTGACTTTCATAAATTTTCTCAAATTTCACGACAAAGTTCTGGAGAAATTCTATTAAGCATCCATGGGGATCCATCTTCAAAGAATTAAACTCTCTTAGATCTTTTTCTATTTGTTTCCAAATGACCCTTCCTTTTCTTAACATACTTTGAGAACTTCCACTTGGAGTAATTTGAGCATATTCCCGTTCAGCCATATCTGAAATAGGAACAAAATAAAATATGGTTAATACCATTTAATGTGACAACATATGTCACAAATTTCTCTCATAATGTCAAGCAACTGTTTAAGGAACATAAGGACTATTCGAATACTAAAAAATAATAAGATCCTAAAAGAGGACATATAAAAATAATTTAAAAAATTCAAAAAAAACGTTTTTTTTTAGCCATTTGTTGAAAAAATTCATATCTTGCTCGTTTTAAGTCAGTTTCCTTATTATAATATGTTTTCGGAAAGCTTAAAACGAGCAAATCATAAAAAAAATAAGTTTCTACCCAAAAACTGCACAGAGAATTTTCAGATTACTCTAGACAGATGCAGTTTTTCAAAAAACAAAAAATTATCCAATTTTTTAAATAATTCGTATCTCACTCGTTACAATTCCATTTTTCCATTAGAATATGTTTTCAGAAAGCTAATCACGAGCAGATTATGGAAAAAATAATTTCGACCCAAACATCGTACATTCTATTTTCAGATCGCTATTAAACAGAAGCAGTATTAAAAAATAGAATTTCTTTCTTAGTAGGATAAGAAATCCTATCTATTTTATGATTGAAAATCAAATAGGATTCTGAATCCTATTTCACATAAAATTAATCCACATCTAAGCGTCATGAAAATTAACATCATTTAATTTTTTCTATTCACTGATTTTAAAAGACATATAATCTATTTTATTTCTTATAAACATAGACAGTGAATTTTCAAGTACGCAGCACATGATAAGATCATAAACAATGGTTCTGATACCATTGATGGAATAATAAGGTATTCAACAATGAGTTATGTACCTTGTAATTCGCAGCGAAAGTCGTTGATCTGCTTCTTTGACAGGATTGCACTCAAGTCCGTCTTTGAATCACTGGGAAACAAAGATCTATTCACAAACTAGAAGTCTTTTTATGTGTACTGATTGATTCGTCTCAGAAACTCAATTCTTTGTTTCTTGACTGATTTTCAAACGTTTTTCCTCTCTGTATTTTTTACGTTTCCTCTCTCTATTTTCACGTTTCACATTTCTTAGGAAAACACTCCCACTAGGAGTCTTTTAAGGAGAGGTACTGTTCTGCCTTATCCATTAAAAGGATTTATCCAATTAATTATTAATTAATTAATTTGGATAAGGCATGAAACAGATTGGATCTGGTCGGGTCGATTCACATGGGCGATCCATGACCCAAAACTTACAATAAGACTAATAATTTCAAGTTATGACAGTAGAATGATTCTTTCAGGTTGTAACAATAAAAAATTTCAGGTTGTAACAATTTATAAAAAAAATATTAATTAATGTTGAATTTATTTATGATAATTGATAATGGGCATAAATTTAGGAGATTCAAACAAATTAGAAATATTTATTTTCCTTATTTCACTCAAATTTGTTAACGTTAATTAAAAAATCATATTTTATTCATTTTGTTCAAAGTTTCTCTCTTCGTTTTTTTTTCCAGAATTTGGCATCACTCACGAGTAGATCCATTTTTTTTGGTTGAAAAATCTTCATTTTGTTGTAATGGACGGCTTCTTATCTATATTAATTAAACATGGTGATAGATGGATCCTTCTGGTTAGTATTCTTTACGATTTATTGTTTGTATTTGTATATTACTGAAACGTAAAAAAAACAGAACAATGAAACTATAAATAACATTTTCTTATTCTGTTTATGTATAGTATATTTAAGTTGTGATGTTTTTGTATGAACATTATTTTGTTCATAATACGTAATCATTTTTGTGAAACTGTAGTTAATGTTGGTACGATTGTGTTTGTTATTTTTTTTTGATTATTTTGTTTACTGTTTATACCATGGATTTGCGCGATATTGGATTAATATTTGAATGATTTGAGTAAAAGTGTATGGAATATTAATAGTATTAGCGTTGTAAAGTTATTAAATTTGTGGGAAAAAAGTATGAAATGTGTTGTAACATTGTTATGAAACTGGTAGTTTTTTAGTCAATTTAATAATAATAATAATAATAATAATAATAATAATAATAATAATAATAATAATAATAATAATAATAATAATAATAATAATAATAATGAGATGAATTTGATATGCAGTTTAAAATTATAATATGGGATACTATTTAAAATATATATATATATATATATATATATATATAAATAAAATGTATAGGTTGAAATTAATTTGGTAGTGTAATTGGAATGATATTGGTATGAATAATTATTCACTATTGTGTAAAAAATATGAGTAAGGAGTACGATGATTTGTATTAGGTTTGTATGAAATGTGAATATAAATACAACACATATTTTTTTACTTTTGTTTTATTTAAAACTGACTGTGATTTCGTAATGAAACAGGAAAATATGTTGATTTTCAGATGAAAGAAATTATTATAGTGGCATGATCTTGGTATGAATAATTGATGATTTTTTACTGATGTGAAATTCAAAGGGTCTAAAGTTACATGCAGTACATGTCATCGAGAGGGCCACAATAGAAAGACATGATCAAATTACTTTGTACCAAAAAAATTATAAATTGTTTTGATTCATTTTGTCTTTTAAGCTAATGAATTATAATTCCAGAATATTTATTATGAGTACTGTAAAATCCTATTGATTGTTTTTCAAATATATAATGAACAATTTATTAAGTAATGCTAGTATGCAATTGTATTCATTTGGTATGCAATTGAAGTCACAAAGATACTAGTTATTATAATTTTCAATTGGTATTCTTTTGGTATTCACTTGGTGTTCGACTTGAAAAAAATATAAAATAAGATGTAATTGAGGTGGATACAATATAATATGATCACTGTTTTACATTGTCAGCTTCATTCATCCCAGATTTATACAAGGTGAATACCAACTACATATATTTTTTTATTCTCTCTAGAAGTTGAAAGAAGAAGGAAGAAATTGGAGCAATGTCAAGATTAAGTCTCCCAATCTTCAAGCTTTTGAAGGCATTGTGCCTAAGGTATGATGGCTTTTCATCCATGGGATCCTTCCTCCCATGGATTCCCCTAGAATTTCACAATTTGAAGAAGAATTTTCCCAATTCTAGTTAGGGTTTCTTCCAATGTTGCGGGTTATGATGAATGTTGATCCAATTGAGTGGATTATGATTGTTTGTGATTGAATTGATAGAATTGCATGTATTTAGGATGAAATTACATGTACCCATGCCTATCCTATGATTTTAGTGTTGAATTGATATAGTTGGGTTTGATGTCATGAGAGGTAAACTCTATTGGTTAGATATCTCCTTATAGGATTGATGAATTATGATTAGAATTGCTTGAGATTAAAGCATATATGATGAATATAATGTTAATTTCTTGAGAGCAAAGCATATATAATGATCATGAGATGTAGTGCTTTGAGAGTAAAGCCTAGACTATGAATTGTTGATTGTTGATGCTGTAGTATGGAAGGGATACTTCCTATAGTGAATTGATATGCATGATTGAATGATTCTAAAAGATTTACTCACATGAATGATTATAGGTTGAAAGGATTGCTCACCTAAAATGAATCTAGACTAAAATGCTTAATGAATGATGAGGCTAGAGGTGATACCCTTGACCTCCATATGCAAGGATATGAGGTGATTCTCATACTCGTTAGAATTGAACAAGAGGTGAGTCCCCACATTCTTACTATGATGAATGGACATGGAGGCGAGTAATCATGCTCCTTATGAAATGATGTGGAGGCGAGTATCCATGTCATATGATGAGATTGTGGAGGCGAGTACCTAGGCAAGCGGTGTATACCCATTAGCCTTTATAAGCTAGGCATTGAGGCGAATCTCCATATCTTTAAAAGTAGGTATGGATGATGTAATTATGTTATGAAGATGATTTGTTTGGATGTTGCTAGATATGCCTTCCATGATGTAAATTTGACTAGAGGCGAAAGACATATGTCTTGGCTAAGGATAAGTGAGGTTGCTTAAGGAAGTATTCCTCTTTCATTATGATGTTTATTATGAATTGATTATGTTTATGCCTTATGTCTTATTATGACTAATGCTTATGATTATTTTGTTTATACTAGCCATCATATTTAGTACTTGATTGTACTAATGCATACTCTTGCCTACATTCTAATCAAATGTAGGGTCCGGCGATATTGATTCTCACACTCGTGGCTATCTTCTTTGTTGATCAAGGAAGTGAAGTTTTGGTGAGTCTTTATTGTGTTCGAGGATGTGATTACCACTTTACTTTATGTTTTTCTTTTATGTCTTGGACTATTGTATGGGATATGACCCAAGACTTTATTCATTTTGTTTAGATGGTTTGAGACAATGTTGTTAGACTTCCGCTCGTTTTATAAAAGACTTTGATTGTATTAAAAAGTTTTAAACTCCCGCTCATTTCTATTACTTTATGTTATGATATTCTAAGTGGTTTCTATGAGGCATCTTGGGGTCTTATACGTCTTATTGCATCTAGGGTGTATCCCTGGATCGTGACAGATAAATATGCCACCAACAACCCTGAAATTATGGAGATCAAGTCTTTTTTGATGAAATCACCATTTCCATCACACTAAAATATCTTAATATCTTAATCTCTTTAGAAATTTATTTTTTCACCGTACTCTGAAATTTTACTAATACTTTAAAAAAATTCAGACTTCTTTTTTAGTGGATAAAGTCAAGTATACCTTGTGTGATCATCTACAATTACTATATAATATCCTATATGTTGAGAGGATTCAATCGGAGAAGGACCCACAATTCACAATTTATTTTCAACAAAGGTTCCTTCTCATGTTGTTATCTTGACCGTAGTGACTATCATTGTCACTACCATGGTCACTCATTATATTAGACATGCAAATCAGTAAACAACTACACAAAACAACAATCTACTACAACTAAACAAATTTACAAACTAATTTCTCAAATAGAATTCTCAACCACCATCCCCCAACAACGGCACTATTTTTGATAACGCTCATATGTACTCTTCAAAACCAATTAAAAGAGAAAACAATCGTCATCAATAAAAAAAATACCCAACTAATGGTTGGGGTCGAATCCCACAGAGAATGGTAATAGTAAAAACTAGTGGATGGATGGTTCCATCAATTTAATAAAAAAAAGATTTGGTTATCAACTGTCACAATTAAACTAAAATTTCAGAAAATTTAAGAATTAACAAGCAATCTAGGGATGTGGGGATTGAAATCAATGCCACATAGGGGTAATTGTGCCGCTCTATAGCAATGAACATTCATGAATAGGCTAGGTCATCTTAATGACGCTAATCTTCTTTCTCTTTCATAGCATCTTTGCATAGAATCTCCTTTCGGGCCCATCTATATGCTATACTAAACAACCCAATACCTTACTCTATTCTCTCTTTTGACGCAGAAATAAGACAAATAGATCCGACCCATAACCTCTATTGTTAAGCAAATTACAGACATCAAACATAAATTGCTAGTATCAGACTAATTACTCATTCCAATCGATCACTTCCGGGCATCGATCAGAGATCAGAAGTAGGAATTAAGTTTGCATTATCATAAATAATAATATAATTTTCTAGTTTGTCTACCTTTAACTTCTCATCTATACTCTTTCCTCTCATTCTTCTCTTCTATCACTTCTTTGTAATTTGATATCAATAACACTACTAAAAAAACAGTGAATACAGACCTAAAAATTACTGACCTCCGGAGGTCGGTATTGTTAAAAAAAATAAAAAATTAAAAAAACTTTAGAAAACCGACTACAAGTAGTCGGTATTTATGCAAAATAAAGCGCAAAAACCAAATACCGGCCTCTGGAGGTTGGAATTCTTCCTGGTAAAAATGAATTGCATTAAAAACCGACCTCTTGATGTCGGTATTAAATAAAATAAATAAATCACAAAATTTTATTTTTTCTCAATTAAATATAAAAAACAAAATTGAGAAATATTTTGATTTAATTTTATTTAAATCGTCTTTCGGAGGACGGTTTTGTGTAAAATAAAAAACAAAAAATATTATAATACCGACTTTCGAAAGTCGGTAAAATTAAATAATATGTAATTAAATTAATTTTCATTAAAATATTTAAATAGTGACTTTCATATAATTAATAAATTAATATTTTCAATTAACTTTAAACAAATAGTCTTCCAGATGACGGTTTTTATATAAATTAAAAAATAAATTAATATAAAATACCGATTTCATGAGGTCGGTATTTTTGTTTCATCCAAATACTTTTAATAAAAGCGACATCCGGAGGTCGGTTGTTTAAAATGTTCCTATTAGTCATAATTTTGCTAGCATAATACTAAATTTTCATTTTACACCTACAATTAATTGTTTAAAAAAGTTTAACAATTTAGTATACTTTTATAGATAAAAAGTTAGAATACGTGGAATAAACCAAAAACATCAATAATCCATATTTAGAGTATGAAACTACGTTGATATGAAAATCGACTACAATTAGTCGGTTTTTATCCAAAATAAAGTGGGAAAACTAAATACCGACCTCTGGAAGTCAGAATTCTTTTCGAAAAAAATGAATTACAATAAAAACCGACTTCTTGATGTCTGTATTAAATAAAATAAATAAATAGCAATATTTTATTTTTTCTCAATTAAATATAAAAACAAAATTGAGAAATATTTTGATTTAATTTTATTTAAATCGTCTTCCGGAGGACGGTTTTGCGTAAAATAAAAAATAAAAAAATATTATAATACCGACTTTCGAAAAGTCGGTAAAATTAAATATTATGTAATTAAATTAATTTTCATTAAAATATTTATATAGTGGCTTCCAAAAAATTAATAAATTAATATTTTCAATTAACTTTAAATAAATCGTCCTCTGGATGACAGTTTTATATAAGTTAAAAAATAAATTAATATAAAATACCGACCTCATGAAGTCGGTATTTTTATTTCATCTAATTACTTTTAATAAAAGCGGCATCAGGACGTCGGTTTGTTTAAAATGTTCCTACAAAATCATAATTTTGTTAGCATAATATTAAAATTTCATTTTACACCTACAATTAATTGTTCAAGAAGTGTAACAATTTTGTAGACTTTTATAAATAAAAATTTAGAATCCGTGGAATAAACTAAAAAACATCAATAATCCATATTTAGAGTATGAAACTACGTTGAAATGAATTATGAGATAATTATACTTATATTTCTAGA
>NW_006239520.1:214216-244437 GCF_000226075.1 Solanum tuberosum | reverse complement strand
TATGAAATGCGAGATAATACTCATAGAAATGTCATGATAATAATTAATTAAATTTTATATTTATAATTAATTGTTTAATTACTTGTATGTATAACTTTCAATGTCTTATCTCGTTTTATGAAATAGACAATAGAACATCGTAAATTACTGTACAAAGCAAGTTCTATCAAGATTATTACGTTCAATCTTGAATAGATGTCAAGTGTAGTGATCATATTGTAGGCAATGGCAT
Organism: Solanum tuberosum; assembly: GCF_000226075.1. Taxonomy (NCBI): domain Eukaryota; kingdom Viridiplantae; phylum Streptophyta; class Magnoliopsida; order Solanales; family Solanaceae; genus Solanum; species Solanum tuberosum. The sequence goes on along the minus strand of NW_006239520.1, from coordinate 244,205 downwards.
GTAAAGGATAATTCATCGGAGTATGAAATACGTTGATTAATTGTATACTCCTCGAGTAGTTTAACAAACCAAGTCTTATATATTAGTGTTTCAGATATGAAATACATTATCAATTAAAGAAATACCGATGATCAATTCAAGGAGATTTATATATTAAATTTGATATTGATAAACTTTATTGTTGATCGATAAATTAAATTTATATAATTAGGAGGTATATAAATTAAATTTATAAAATTAAACTTCTGTTGATGTGTGTGTGTATATATATATATATATAATTTTAATTAATAAAATTGACCTCAAGAGGTGAGTTTATATTAAAATAAATTAATAAATACCGATCTTAAGAGACCCTTCGAGGTGGCCCAGTAGTTTGGGCTTGGGACTTCCACGTTGGATGTCTCAAGTTCGAAACCCCTTGCCAGCGAAAGTAAGGGGTTTGCCTTCTGGGATGAGCTAGTTGCACCGAGCTTGCCTAGTGCGGGTTACCTCTCCTATGTGGTTTGCGAGCTATTGTATAGGAGCGGGGGTTTTTACCCTGTGCGCACCCAAAGGGTAGCAGCGACGGGTTTTCCTTGTCATAAAAAAAAATACCAACCTTAAGAGGTCGGTATAGTTAAATTATTATTTTATTTTAATAATATCAACTTTACGATGTCGATATTTATTAAATATTTTTAAATATAAATAATTATTTTAAAAGATACCGACATTTCGTGGTCGGTATATTAACACTCCTTTTGATAAAAGAATGATAAAGCTCAAAACCCTAAAACCCTAAGTCATCTTTTTCTCTCCTAACCTCTCTCACTCCTCTCAACCCCGACCCGCCCCCGACCGGCGGTCACCCCCACCCATCCCCGACCGACGCTGTAGGTCGAGCTACCTCGATCAACAGCAACAACGCAGACCGGCGGCAGCAGCAGCGCGTGGCTGGCAGCTGCAATCTCCGGCAACAGCGCGTGTCTGGAAGCTGCAATCTCCGGCAATAGAGGGAGTATACATCTAGTGGTTTGGGCATAACTCCAAGGTATGCCTTTTTTTTTTCTTTATACCTCTGATGTTTCATGAGTTCATTTTGTCTCGTTTTTCCTAAAGATGATTTCTCCTGCAGTTGCAATATGGGTGAGGGAGGTATTGCTCTTGCTGAGGCCGTGCAATCAGGGAGGTTCAGCACCTGATATAGCCGTAAAGGTTTGTATTAAAATAGGATATCATGTCCCATATTGCTTTACTCTTATAGCCTGATGCTTCTATAATTAGAATCTCATTTATCCATCAACTATTACCAACTTCAATCAATTATTGGGTGGGTATCATCGGGTGTGCTAGATGAAAATTGTTTACTGTTTAATGTTTGTATGCACTGCTTGTGAAGCAAAAATGAAAAAAAAGAAATGGCTTAAGGAACAAATAGACTAGCATTTGTTTTCTTGAGCTTCCCTCAACACTCTCTTAGCTTTACTGTATTTCTATGTCCAATTCGTCACTTCAATGAACACATATCTCTAATCTTGATTTTGTGGTTTTGGGAATTTTATTTCGAGTAAAAATTGTGTTTTTTGTTTTCTTTTCTTTCCATTGAGTTTTTGATGATCAAGATCAGTTTTTGAAGTTTTTTTGGAGTTGGGTTTTGGTTTTTACTATGTGGGGTTTCTAATAATAATGTTTTTACAAGGTTATGATTTTTGTTTTTGAGTGGCTTGGTAGTTACCTTCAGTTTAACTCTTTGTTTTGATGGATTTTTATGAAGTTGTGGGTGTCATGGTTGACTTGTAATCATTGTTTTTCCTTAGATGAAAATTGTTTACTGTTTAATGTTTGTATGCACTGCTTGTGAAGCAAAAATGAAAAAAAAGAAATGGCTCAAGGAACAAATAGACTAGCATTTGTTTTCTTGAGTTTCTCTCTTCCAATTTTGTTTGAGTGAAATGATAGATTTTGCTGGCCTTGACCAATTTGGGATTTATTGAATCTTTTTCTAGGGTTGAAAGGGTTGATTTTGCGGGCTAGGCAACTAAGGAAGCTCAACATCTAAAAAAGTTGATACAAGCTTCTTTCATCAAAGTAGGAGATAAGGTTTGGTATTTCTAAATTTTATAATGTGTTTATGTCCATCTAGTATTGATACTTAGCTTTAATTTTGTGATAATTTGTTTGTGTCCATCGAGTGTTTGTTTAGCATAAGTACCAACACTAGTTGATGACAAAATTGATTTTATTGCAAGATCGATTTGTGTCCATCTACTGTTGACACTTTTCTTTAATTTAGAAATAATATATTTGTTAAGTATAAATACCAGCACTAGTTGATCCTGTTGATAACAAAATTGATTTTCTTGCAAGATCGATTTGTGTCCATCTAGTGTTGACACTTAACTTTAAATTTAGGAATAATGTGTTTTTAAGAATAATTACCAACACTAGTTGATCCTATTGATGACAAAATTGATTTTCTTGCAAGATCGATTTGTGTCCATCTAGTGTTGACACTTAACTTTAAATTTAGGAATAATGTGTTTTTAAGAATAATTACCAACACTAGTTGATCCTATTGATGACAAAATTGATTTTCTTGCAAGATCGATTTGTGTCCATCTAGTGTTGACACTTGGCTTTAAATTTAGAAATAATATATTTGTTAAGCATAAGTACCAACACTAGTTGATGACAAAATTGATTTTATTGCAAGATCGATTTGTGTCCATCTACTGTTGACACTTTTCTTTAATTTAGAAATAATATATTTGTTAAGCATAAGTACCAACACTAGTTGATCCTATTGATGACAAAATTGATTTCTTGCAAGATCGATTTGTGTCCATCTAGTGTTGACACTTAACTTTAAATTTAGGAATAATGTGTTTTTAAGCATAAGTACCAACACTAGTTGATGACAAAATTGATTTTATTGCAAGATCGATTTGTGTCCATCTACTGTTGACACTTTTCTTTAATTTAGAAATAATATATTTGTTAAGTATAAATACCAGCACTAGTTGATCCTGTTGATAACAAAATTGATTTTCTTGCAAGATCGATTTGTGTCCATCTAGTGTTGACACTTAACTTTAAATTTAGGAATAATGTGTTTTTAAGAATAATTACCAACACTAGTTGATCCTATTGATGACAAAATTGATTTTCTTGCAAGATCGATTTGTGTCCATATAGTGTTGACACTTAGATTCAATTAATGACAAGTAGTTCATGAGTCATGGCAAAGAATCCTTAGAATTGCCGAGTTTGATACATAGAAAAGAGTTCAATCTCACAAGTTACAGTTCAATGTAAGCCTCTTACATCGATTTTTAAGTAATGTAGGTAGATATTCTGAAACATGTGAACACACATTCCCTTTATTGATCATTGAATTTGCAGAAACTGAGTGTTGTGACTGGAAATGGAGAAAAAGAGTTTAGGGACAATATTACCACTTCTCTGAGATATAACTTGTATGTTTAGTTGGTGGATTTTTAGCTATTCATATTTGAGTATACTTTATATTTTAGTAGTTTTAACGTTTGTTCGACATTGTGAAAGACTATTTGGATTAAGCCTTATGTTATGATAACTTTGTTTGATATATTTGTTCGACATTGTGACATTATTTTGTACGTACTTTGTTTCAATCTTTATATTTAATTGATATAGATGGTAGATAAAGGAAAGGGTAAATAAAAAAAATTCGCTAATCCAAAAAAGAAATTTAAGGCCAATGCTATGAGAAGGCCCACTGGGGTCGTGATATCTGATGAGCCCTCTCAAGTTAATATTTCAAAACGAGCCTCAGTTTCAACTACTCACTCGGCACACCAGTCACATAATGCCTCTACTCATGCGGCTCCACAATCTGGTTATACTATATCTACACCCACTGTGGTACCTAGTTTGGGTTACCAAACATTGTAGGGCTATTCACATCTTGGTCGTGGGTCTACCATACCATCATCTAGTGCTAGTCATTGCAATAGTTTGAATACTAATAGTGGATCAATTGGACTTTCCAACCTGTATCTTGAATCCAATGGCTCAGAGCCTAATACTCCCACCACCCAGCACTCAGATGCAAATGGTCCTCAGCCAGGCGATAGAGACAATTTTCGGAGACTCGTCATCGAGCCATTAGGATACAAGTATGTTTTAATTATGTTTCATCTTTCATTTATCTATTTATATTTTAATTAATTGATTATTTTTGTTTACTCTACTTTGTCAATGAACTCGTATTTCAGCTTACGTCCGGATGTGGGTATGGCAAAGATTATTTTAAAGTGCATCGGAACTCATTATAATGGTTTGTACCCGAATTGGAGTTCGATTCCACTTAACACCCAAGGGCAGATGTTCAAACGAATTTTAAGGTAAGAATGTATATCAATTAAATTTACATCATATACATTTAAATTCGTTATGCATTTGAACAATAAATATTTAGTTATTTTTTATTACAAAAATATTATGTATGGGCTCCCGAACATGAGGAAGACGTTCAAGTGAACTTCAAGCTTAAAGCTTCAAAGTTGCTTTCTAGCACATTTTGTGACTGTCGGAGAGAAAACAGAATTCCCAAGTTTATGTTACCGGATCGATGGGCTCTGTTACTGGAACATTGGAGTACTGATGAAAAATTTAAAAAGAGGAGTGAGATTGGGAAGATGGCTCGCGCATCAGAAAAGGAAGACTCTTTGCACACTGGTGGAGCTATTAGCCAGGTTACTAGGAAGGAAAGAATGGTATACTTTCTTAATTTAGTAAAATAATTTTTTTCTTTTTTGATAAGTAGTTTTTGGAGATTAATGAGATCAGATCAAATTCTATATATGTTATTTGTAGGAAAAAGAGTTGGGTAGGCCGGTAGCTGTAGCAGAGATGTTCAAGGTTACTCACGTCAAGAAGAGTACGAACCCCACATAAGAAGAAAGATGGATTGAGCCATGTGCTCAAGAGACATATGTAAGAACTCCATTCAAACTATTTTTTTTTCTTTTCCTTGTATATATTACATTCTTATTCGTAGAGTTTTTTGTTTAAATTACATGATAGGTATATACGAATATCTCAGGAATATCGTAGTACCCTACCTCTTGAGAGTCAGGACAGACCATTTACACAAGAAGAAAATGAGAATCTTTGGAAACAGAATGTTGGTGAACCGATTAGAGGTTCAGTCTACGGCTATCCCGAAAAGGCGTATCAGAAGAAGAAGTCTTGGTATTGTGGTTCATCATCCTCAAGTTTCGATGGCGGGGATAGAGAGACAATATCTGCAATGGAGAGTAAGATAGCTTATCTCAATTCCGAGCTTGTTGGTGTAGCCGAAAGAGAGAAGATGAGAGAAGAAAGAGAGAAGAAGAGAGAAGAGGAGATTGCGGCAGCAAAGGAGGTAGAGAACACAAGGTATGCAGCACTTTAGGCCCAACTAACTTTTCTTTTTGAATCAGGAAATATTCTTCCTCCATGTCCGGCCAGCAGTGCTGGATCTGATCAGGAGGCCGGTGAAGAGAATGATAAGTCTGATAAGGAGAGTGAGGGTGATGAGGAGTAGTTGTATCTATTTGACATTTTAAACTTCTATATTTTTGAAATTGTTTGATCGTATTTTAGTTTATTTTGAAGTTGGATGAAGTTTATTTTGAAATAGTTTAATGTATATGTTGAAAATATTATGTTGTTTTGGTTGGATGAAATTTATTTGGTGTTTTGGTATAAATATGTAGGTGGGCAACTAAAATAACAGCAATTTGCTGCCAGTTTTGTAGCAGAAAATCGACCTCCGGAGGTTAAATTTCAAAAATAAAAAAATAAAATACCGACATCCGGAGGTCAAAATTTCAAAAATAAAAAAAAAGAAAAATATCGACATCCGGAGGTCAGAATTTCAAAAATAAAAAATAAAAATACTGACCTCCGGAGGTCAGAATTCCAAAACTAGAAAGTAAAAATACCGAACTCCGGAGGTCAGAATTTCAAAAATACAAAAATAAAAATATCGACCTCCGGAGATTAGAATTTCAAAAATACAAAAATAAAAATACCGACCTCCGGAGGTCAGAATTTCAGAAATACAAACATAAAAATACCGACCTCCGGATGTCAGAATCTCAAAAATAAAAAAATAAGAATACCGACCTCCGGAGGTCAAAATCTCAAAAATAAAAATAAAATACCGACCTCCAGAGGTCGGAATTTAAAAGTTAAGAATTTTTTTTAACAAATACCGACATCCGAATGTCGATATTCCAAAATATGAGAAATAAATTTTCTGACCTCAGGAAGTCGGAAATAATAAAAAAATAAAAAAAACAAATATATAAAACTGACCTAAAATAATGAATTTTTTGACTTAAAATAAAAACTGACCTCGAGAGGTAAGTAAATACCGACCTCCAGAGGTCGGTATTGAATAGCGACCAAGCTTTTTCCGACCTAAGCTGGGATGTCGGTTTTAGGTCGGTATTTTAGGAAATACCGACCTCCGAAGGTTGATATTTGTAGGTACCGTATTCACTGTTTTTTTAGTAGTGTAATGTGGTATCAAATTTCACTTTGACTAGATTTTTTTAATATTTGGATAAAATAAAAAGATTATTCTGGTCCCTTAAGACCTTCACACAGACAAACTAATGAGTTGTAAATAGTATTTTTAACCGCAAACTCTTTTTGTGATTGTAAGAATCAATAAGCCTAACAAATTGAAAACATCTACTTGGGATTTATAAAATTAAAGGAAGGTGAAATGGTCTGATGGGCCCTTATACTTGTATACGTTTGTATTCTGAACCCTCCTACTTAACACTTTGTCAGCGAAACCCTTAAACTCATTAAAACACAATATTTTAAACCCTTTTCTCATCAGATCACTGCGCGTGTAATCCAACCTCTTATATTTGTAATTCCATGTCATTTTCCAATGACACGTAAGAAAATTTTTAAAAAAACTAAATATTTAAATTTTGAATAGCCATGTTCTTCAACCTCCATATATGCTCACAATTTAAGCACTAAATTCATGTCAAATAGATGAAATTTTTCTTTATTTGACTTGAAATTTCAACTAGAAGTTCATAAAAGCCACAATCACAAATTTGAATTAATTTTACAAATCTATAAGACTCATTTGTTGTTCTTCAAGTTTTCTCAAACTTATCAATGGAGTTTTCAATTTTTTCAATATCCACTATCACTCTTTACATTAATTCATATCATACCTTCTCTTTAATTCCAACACAAATAATGGTTTCAACTTTAAAAATAATAAACATTAAAAATTTAGATAAAGGAGGATGAAAAGAGAAATTAGGTGCGGGGTTTTATTTGTTGCAAAGAGGAGAGTGGATCGTAGAAGAAGAAGAAGAAAAAAAGTATACGACAAGTGATTTCAAAGAGAAAAAAGAGAATGGATGTGGTGGGTGATTTTGTTGAAGAAGAAGAGAAGAGAGTTTAGGGTTATGGGTGGCAAGAGTGGTGGAGAAGAAGAGAAATTGGGGTGGGGGCTGGGAGAGGGTTACTGAAGAAATATTATTGTTTTTCAAAAAAAAGTGTTTTTAAATAGAAAATAGTGTAATGACGCATTTGGAAGCAAGTGCATTTAAACATTTTTCCAACTCAGCAATATTTATGCCACATAGGTTTGGTCAATGGTCAAAGGGGTTTCGAATATTCTGTTTTAATAAATTTAAGGGTCCAATTGACAAAGTATATTAAGTAAGAGGATTTCAAAATACAAACTCATATAAATATAAGGATCCATCAGACCATTTCGCCTTAAAGAAATAAGACATCCCTAGCAAGACACACTAAATGACCAACTAACAATAAAATAAAATTAAGAGTACATCTCTTACATATAAAAGACACACAAAACGTATACGCGCACACACAAAATATACAACACACACTTAATGCATGTATTATAAAATAACAATTATTAAAAAAATAATTTTTCTTAACATTATATTTTACAACAAACTTATAAAAAGATTATTGTATTTATAATGTTCATGAACTTAAATAAAAATCTATAAATACATAAACTAAAAAATAAATATTTTATATATAATATAAAAATAATTACATAAACGAAAATGAAAACTGTAAAATAGATTTTCCATACCATAAAAAGGGGGAGAATGATATAACCCAACATTATTGCATTATGATTTAAGTTCTCAATGCCAAGGTGTGCAAATTTTTTTGGACGGTCAGATAAGTGACACAATAACATGGGAGAGTTGGCAAAATAGCCACTCTCCAAACTTAATTGAACATTTAGATAAAAATCTTAAAAAATTAGTACTTTAGACACCATAGATGACATCACTCAATATTCTTCCAAAACATACCACACCCTACTCTCAAGTTTTTGATACTACACTTTGGTCCTCACTCATCCAACACAAATGTGGAATTGTTTTTTATTTTTCCATTTATTAAAAAAATTGACTGGAGAAAAGCTCTTCAAAAAGAAATCAAAATGCTCCAGTTTTTGCAGCTGATTTAGCTGATTCCGGCGACTTTTCGATGATATTTTAGCTTTCACGGGTGAAATCATCATCATTCTAGTCATTGCTTCCATTTTTACACCATTTTCTTTTAAATAGCGTCAAAGAAAAAATCCGCCATTCTTGAAGCTTGCAAAAATCTTCCAAAGTCATTTCATAACTAGTTTTTAGATAAACTTTAGTTGTTTAGAAGGACTATAGATACATGTTCTCCATTTCGAGCTTGATATGAACCCATTCTTGTTCATTCGCGTTTTGTACGGATTATGTACCATTCATCGATCGCTAGTTACCGATATCGTAATCTAGTATCTATAAGTATAGTCTATATATGGAAGTATCTGAATTTATTGTTGCTGGTGGTGACTATATGGGAGTATGGGAGGAGACTCCCAAAAGCTGGTATTGAAAATATTTAGTAAGACTATAGTTCCCATTACGTTGCGTCACAGTGGTTCATATGACGATACGATTGCAAGCGTAATTGAGGCCGGTGAGCTAGCCTGCGAGCCATGCAACTTGGTGATAAGCTATCAAATGAATGGGAGGGGAAAAATACATCCCACATTCATAAAGAATGATAGACATGTGAGCTTGTATATGATGGATATTGCTGCTGATGGCTCTAGGCCTATATTGAGGATAAATGTCATTGCGAGGTCTCCGATTGAATCAACGAATTCATTTAACGACAACGACTCGGTTGAAAATGAGAACTTGGGTGATCAACCAAATAATAGCTTTTGTGATCAATCAAATGACAACTTGTGTGATGATTCAATGAATGGGCATGATCATTCATTAGATGTTGAAGATCAGCCAGTAGATGCGGAAGATTTCTTACATTTTGAAGAAGATCAGGGAGAGCCAGAATTGAGATCACAACACAACCATTCTTTCTCTGATGGAACTAATATTTACATGTATCAAACATTCAGTACCAAGAGTGAGCTACAATTATTATTAGCTGAAGCAGTGGCGAGAAAATATTTTGATTTTGCTACAGTAAAGAGTTGTAGTAACTACTTAAAGGTGAAATGTGTCTCGTATTTGTGCGTGGATGCTGCGGGCAAAGAAATATGAGTGTTCGGATAGATTTCGTATCTACAAGTATATTGGTGATCATAGTTGCGGTGTTGAACATGTCATCAACAGCCATAGAAAACTCTCAACCAAAGTCATTGCGTCGCTTTATGTGAATCTTTATCGTGATGGCAAGGGTCCAAATGTTGAAGAGATTCAGAGGACTATTTTAAATATTTTTCATTGTAGTCCAAGTTATTGAAAATATTGAAAGGGAGGTGTGACTGCCAAGGAAATGGTTCGAGGGACAGCGGAGCACGAATATTCATGCTTACCGGCCTTTTCATATATGTTCGACACTTTTAATGTTGGTTCTAGCTATTGTATCATGGTAAGCGGGGATACTCATAGATTTATGTATTACTTCTTAGCTTTTGTTGCTTGCATTAGGGATTTTCTCACATGAGAAAGATAATTGCGATCGACGGCACTCATTTACATGGTAAATACGAGGAAGTATTGCTGAAGTGTTGTTGCACAAGATACGAAGAATCATGTTTATTCAATTGCCTTTTGTGTTGTGGACAAAGAGAACGATGCATCTTGGACGTTCTTCTTTGAAAAGTTGAAGGATATTGTGGTCGATGAATCAGATTTATGTTTTATTTCTGATAGACACAAGATCATTGCTAATGGTATTGCAAAGGTTTACAATCATTCTCATCACGGATATTGCATGAGGCACCTCGTTGAAAATCTTCGCGTAAATCACCAATGTGGAGATTCCCTCTATCTATACTACAACGCAGCAAAGGCATATTTTTTGGAGGAGTTCAACGATCATTTTTTGAAATTCAAGGACAAATACCCTGAGACAACCTTTGTCCTTGAGCATGATATTAGTTTTGAAAAGTGGAGCAGAGCACATTTCCCAAGCAATAGGTATGATGTGATGACCACAAATATTTCCGAGTCACTCAACGCTATGTTGATAGACGAGAGAGAGTACCCCGTAACATCCATATTTAATTCAATTGCTAAGAGATTTGGAGAATTGTTTAGGGAGAGGCATGCGTATGTCCTTAAATCAAAGGGTAATAAAATGGTGCCGGCTGCCGAAAGGATCGCAAGAAAAAAAATGATCGAGGGTGACTCTTTGTACGTAGAGAACATAACTAGGGATGAAAATCAATTCACCGTGTTCGGCGCAAGTTCTACTTCCACTGTTAACCTACTGGAAAGTCATGTTCTTGTAGGGAATATGACTTGGTCAAGTACCGTGCACTCACGTAATGACTGCTTTGAGATCGAAGCATGAAGATGAGTATGGTATGAGCATCTATGAATATTCTTCGCCTTTATATAAAGCTAAAATATACCTCCTTGCATACTCTAAATATATTAATGTTGTCCCTATCGAATCAGAATGGTGTGTGCCAGAAGAATTGCTAAGCGTGAATATTCTTCCATCCCTTGTCGATACCAAGCTTGGAAGGAAGAAAAGAAAACGTGTCAAGGGTGTCAGTGAGAATTTCAAAGCAAGAGGAGGAACAAATGTTCAATTTGTAAGAGATCCGGGCACAAGAGAACCACATGTATGAACAACAACAAATCTTAGATAAATTTGACTAATTATGTTTTTGTGACTAAGTTACTGGATGTGAAGGTGTTGTTTATTTTGGACCCCAATATTTTGGTCAATGTAATGTCAATTATTATTGAATTTACGCATGATCTTATATAGATGACATACATTTTGTACACTGTCTATTAATGTTTATTATTGAGTCCACTCGTTGTGTATTAAGGTGTTTATAATTGATATATGGAAATTTATGGTAATGCAATGATTTTAATGTATGTATTAGCATGTAATGTTTTCCAAAACATTTATTTTTATATTTTTCCCCACTAAAACAGTGAATTTTTCTCATGCATGTTACTTTTAATGCCCAAAATAAAAAAGATGCATAATAAATAACTTATGCATAACTAATCAAACATATAACTAATACAAGTAAGACTTAGATATACACTTCACCAAACGACACGTTAAAGAATTGTCGAAAAATCAGACATTGACATCGAAAAAGTAGTAATTTCTACTTTGTTACCGTTGTAAAATTTGGATAATTGAGTATTGTCACTGTTGGTCAAAATATATAGATAATTAAGACAATCGATACTTGTTCATGTTCTTGGTTTATATTTTAACAACGATATCTACACTTCAACAGTAATAAAGGGTTGATATCATGATCCAAAAATAATCTATACTGCAACTACTAGAATATGACGCTTAAATATAGACCGTAGCTAGTATAATTTAAAAGGGAGAATGATTAACTAATAATAAACTATATTATTGAAATTTATTCAATTAAATAAGTTTAAACAAGTCATTTAAGGGTCAACATACATTGGGGGTGGAGATAAATGATGTATGAGAAAGAGTTGTAGCAACATCTTCAATTGTAATGTGTGAGAAAGCACAAGTATGTTGAGAGAATGTTGATTGTTCAACCCCAACTCTTCCAAATCATCATGTAAGGTTCCATACAAATTGAGGATGGTGATCAATAATGTATGGGTGGTGATAAAAAACCAACTACTTCAACAACCAATTGTCTTAATATTCAACCGCCAAAAACTAATTATCTAAAAAACCAACTGTTTTAATAGTCGACTACCAAAAACCAACCATTTAAAAAATCAATTGTCTTAATCATCAACCACCAAAAACCAACCATTTCAAAAACGAATGTCTTAAAACCCACTTCAAAAATAAATTGTCTTAAAAAACCAATATATTACTCATCACCATTGAGCTCCATAACAATACTCATCACGTCCATTGAAATTCTTCTTGTACCTGTTTCTCCTCTTATTTTTCTTGATCTTCTTCCTGCTTCTCCTCTTCTTTTTCTTCTTCTTCCTGCTTCTCTTCTTCTTTTTCTTTTTCTTGATCTTCTTCCTGCTTCTCCTCTTCTTTTTCTTCTTCTTCCTGCTTCTCTTCTTCTTTTTCTTTTTCTTGATCTTCTTCCTGCTTCTCCTCTTCTTTTTCTTGATCTTCTTCCTGCTTCTTTTTTTTTTCTTCTTCTTTCTTCTCTTCGATCTCCTCTTCTTTGTTTTCTTCTCTTCCAGCTTCTCTTCTTTTTCTTCCATCTTCTCCTTCTCTTGTTTCTTCTCTTCCAACTTCTCTTTTGTTTCTTCCATCTTCTCCTCCTTTTGTTCTTTCTCTCCTTCCTTCATCTCTTCTACAACTTCATTAACTTCTTCTGCAAAGTACTTATCAACTGCAACAAGATCTTCATCGACTATTGCTAATAGAAGGATTTCACCAACATCAACTGCAACATCATTACTGCTGTAGTGTTCATCAACTGCTGCAAGATCAGTGGCTTAGCATTCTTACAAATAAATTATTTTACACAAATAGTATATAAATTAGTATACCATCATTTTTCTTGTTCTTTTGAGCTCTTCTCAATTTCTCATCTCGTATAAAAGCAACAATTTTCATCATTGATAGTTCAAGGGATGCAACACGCTCACACAAATTATCATCTTTATTTTTCTGTCCACTCGAAACAGAATTCTCACAAGGTTGGTTGGAATTGTTCTCACCCAGTATTTCATCCTCGTTCTCTACTGCAGAAGTAAGGACAGTGACACCTTTCAAATTGGCCTTTAACACTCTGTTTGATTCATTGTTACTCATTGTTTCATAATGTATTGTATTGTATTGTATTGTACTGTATGGTAGATACAATGTTTGGCTAGATTGATTGTTTGTTGTTGTTTAATAAAATTTTAATTGTTTGGTTTGATTGTATCGTACTGTATTGTAATTTATAAATTTACTAAAATATCCTTAATTATTCTAGGGTAGGAGGTTTGACTAGAATTAAATCATATAAGGTAAAGGGTAAAATAGTATTTTGAAATATTATGTAAAGATATAATTGGAAAAAGAAATTAAGTAACAATGGGAAGACACCAAATCGGTTGTTCCATAAAATAGGGGTTTTCATTGTTACGTAATAACGAAATTTAACAATACAATACATTTTAAGTAACAATCAAAACAAACATTGTAGGTATAGTAACGATACAATACAATACAATGGGTAACAATGATCCAAACAGAGTGTAAGGCATCAATGATTGCGTCCTTCACTTCGCCCGTATATATGACTTTAATGTTGCCATATAATTTTATTTTGTCTCATGGACAGTAGGTATGAGCTATGGATGCACAATCTACAAAAAAAATATAAATAAGTACAAGACCTTCACTAATTTACAAATATTGCTAGATAATATTAAATAAATTTATACCTTTGTACTTCTCCCTTTGTACTTAAATGGATCACCTTCAATAATATTATTGCTCTTTGTCATGTGCCATCTAAGTAAATGGGGAATGGACAGAGAAGAATCCAAAGACTTCTTTGCATACTTACCAAGATGAGGAAAAACCTCATATATCCAAATCTGAAATTAATAAAATAATAAATAAATAAATAGAGACTATGAAATACTATATAAATATATAAGAGTTTATTATAAATCAAGTACATAATTGATAATAAGTATTAGAAATGCCCAGGGAAGCCATACAAAGCATACAATGCATTCCCTCTTTCATTGTACACTTCACTCTGCTTCTTCAAATTAATTTTGTTCTTCAAATACTTCACTGTTAAATCAAAACACTCTTTCCCCCACGGATAATTCTTGAAAAACTCTAAATCATCGACCATCTTAATGTGGTTTGAATCCACAATCTTAGATAGATCGTGGGAAAGAAACATCGACTGGACGAACCAAACTAAAGAGCACTTCAACTTTTGCTCCTTATTCAATCTGGTACCCTTAATCAAACTCATCAACTTTGTAGCAGTGATATTCTTATTCTTGGTCACTTTATAATAAAATTTCGCACCTTTCTGAACTTTTGTTATTTTTGCATCACGGGGGTATGCTGAGCAATTCAGCCCCGTAATCAATGCAAACTCTTTTAAGCCAAAACAAGCAGACTTATCATTCACACAGAATCACATCTCATGCAATTTTTTTTATCATTTTTCACACGTCGCAACAACATATAATGGACCATCTGTCCATTGAACTTGTAATATTCTGAAATATGCCTTAAATGTCCAAATCAAGTACCTTTAAAGTCGTTATAAATTTTTTCTTGAACTAAAACATTTCTAAAATCATGATAAAGAGTCATTCTTGCTCTCATAGAAATTTTCGCTGAAAACGATCATAACTCATCCATCCATGTCGTTAGATTATAGGAATTACCGGAGATTTCTCTTGCACAAATTGGCAAGGACAGGGGATCATCATCCTCATCTCTAGTATCTCGGCTATCTCTACTACTCTCCTCATCTCCACTGTTAGTTTTTTCTTCACTAGATTCAACATCATCAGTAGCTTGGGCACTTCTGTCCTCATAGTTGTCGATCTCAGCCATTGTATCAGAATCCGAGTTAGACTTAGGTTCTTCAACTACAATATATTTTTTGAAGATCTTGAAACTTCTTCAGCCTTTGTTTTCTTGTTTTTAGAAGGCTTAGGAACAAATCGTTTAACGATGCCGTCTCTAGTTTTAGCCATACTATATTATATACAAAAACATAATTTTCATATCAAAATATCGATTACTAAACTATTAATACAAACAGAGTAATGCTAAAAAAATATGAAAAAGAAGTACCAGTTCCAACAAAACTCGACAATGCCATTGACAAAAACACCATTAAAGCCGATCAAAATACAGTAAAAACTTTCAAATCGATGGGCCTGATAAACATAAAAAATCAAAAATTCGATAAACATAAAAAATAAAAAATTTCTATGCATTATCCAAAGCAAAACGTCAGTATTGATTTCGAATAAAAAGCATGAACTAAAAGGAGTGAGATTTTCAGAACTTTAAGCAAACATCTAAACTTCGCTAGGCTATCGCAATAAAAAAATCAAATAGGCTAAAAGTTATTGAAATCACGATTAAACTTACATCAGACGAAGAAGATTGAAAAAGATCCAACTGAACTTGGGAAGAAGATTGAAAAAGATTCAACTGAACTTGAGAAGAAGATTGATGAAAAATAGACGAACTCCACTTCATTTTTCAGGAACGATTATAGGATATCTTTTTTCTTTATGTTTTTAACAATGGAAGATGGAAGACTTGTGTTGGAGAATGATCAGTTTTATGAAGGTTGATGATTTCGGTAAAGAAGGTTTATGGAAGACAAAGAGTTCTCTGATAACGTGTTCCGAGGTTTCCTCGGAAAATGTTAACCTAATTTATTAAATAATTTTTATATTCCTTGGGATTGTAATATAATTTTTTGGAGGAATGAATTTATGTAATATTGAAGTGTTGGGATGAAAATGATATTTTATATACTTGTTTTTTTATCCCCAAGTTCTTAAAGTAATGAAAAGGCCCGTGACCCCACAACCCAACCTCACTTTTTCACTTTTTCTAACCCTAACCCTAAAAATTAAATCAAAAAAAAATTAAGTGGCTATTGTGCAAATTAAGTTTTGGGGGTGTCCCCATGCCAATTAATCTCCAACAACATGTGTGTGCATGGTTTAATTGTCAATGCACATAAACGTTGACCACGTATTAGGAATGACAATGGGGGCGATGTGGGGTGGGGCACGTAAACTTAACCCGTAAATTTTTTAATTCACCTTGCACTGCCCCGTATAATAACTTATTTTATTTTCAATTTGTCCTAACCCATCTAGTTAAGTTTGATACTAAAAATAAAATTCATAAAAGTAAATTCATTTTTTCATTAAGTTATATTCATTTAATAGATAATGACTTAAAAAATTATTTTTTTCGATGTAAATTGTGAAACATGTAAGAAATTGCAATATTTCTTATTATATTGAATATTTTAATAGCTTTAAAGAAATTATATTAATAAATAATACTCTATCATTTTTATAACATGTAAAAAGTTAAAATTAAGTTTGAATCTACATAAAATCACTCCCCACACAACCTTAAACTCATCCCACCCTATATAGCTTTAAACCCACTCCGTCCTGCCCCATTTTCATACCTACATTTGATACGAATTCTGCCTACTTTTGTCTTATTTTGATAACTTCCCATAAATATAGATTGCCTACAGACAAATCTTGTCAGCCGAAATAATTTTTCTACCAAAAGTCCCACAATGGAAAAAAAATAAATCGTTTAAGAAAAATAACTAAGAACAATAAATGAATATGTAAAAAATCAAGATTGTGGCTCCATGAGCACTACATATAGCAAACATGTTGAGCTGATTTGGTAATCAAACTTAAAAGTCAGTGGGTTTGAACTTTCATACACAAGTTTGACTCTACTTTTCCCAAACTAATAACGTTTCTTGTCGACCAACTTGATTAATATCCAATTATTTTTGTGACATATTGTACAAAAATGAGTCCACCTAATTCGAAGAGTAATAACTACGAATTTGGCTGGAAATTTGCAAAAAAAAAATTAATACTTTTTTCATCTCGATTTAAGTGATATAGTTTAACTTGACATAGATTTTAAGAAAAACTTTTGAAAGTTATGGTCTAAAATAAGTGATAGATATTTTCATGGCTATAAATTATTTCATTAAGGATCGATAAAATAAAATTAAATTGTTACAAAATGTGTCAATTTTAATTTGTTGTAACTGACTGAGAGGAAAATGAGTCATAAAAATTGGAATAAAGGGACTAATAATGTACAACAAAAATGTTTTTGAGTTACTAATGTAAAAGTTACATGTTAGGTAGGGGGGAATTACATGTTAAAAATAGGGCACATGGACTCGCGATATTTCTATAAAACTAAGTATTTTTATGTACATATTTTTTAACATTGGCATAACATTATTTGTTAGCACCTATCCTACAAGCTAAGAAATGTAAACAGTGCACTTGATTGGATGTTGAGTTATTTTACCAATTGAACTAGGGATCAATTGCAGTTTACACGTTAGCTCATTCGAGCTGAATATCATTTGAGAAAAAGAAAGAATATCAATCCCTACAACTCTACAAGTGTAAAATTAGGGATGTCAATGGGGCGGGGCAGATGGGGGACGGGTGGGATGCGGGGCGAGTTGAAGTGGGTTTTTTAAAAATTAATGTGGGGTGGGGTGGGTATATGTGATTTCATGTGGGTTCAAACTTAATTTTAACTTCTTACATGCTATAAGAGTGATAGAACATTATTTATTAATTTTTTTTTTTAAAACTACAAAAATATTCAAGATAATAAATGAAAATGGTTCAATAAAAAAGATTACAATTTCTTACATGTTTCCAATTGACCTCTAAAAAATAAAATTTTAAGTTAATATCCTATGAAATTAATAAAACTTAATGAAAAAAGGAATTTCTTTTTATGAATTTTATTTTATTATCAAACTTAACTAGAAAAAGAAAATATTAAAAAAGTTATGCGGGGAGGGTCTATGCGGCACGGGGTGAGATGAGTTTAAAATAAAAAAATTGTTATGCAGAACGGAGTGGATTAAAAATTATGCGGGTTAAGCTCAACCCACCCCACCTCACCCCATTGCCCTCCCTAATAAAAATGTGTTTTGAGAAGATGAGAAGAGAAGGGATGTTGAGTTGAATAGTTCTAAATTTGGTAATTAAAGATAGGCAGCCATATCTTCTCTATAACTGTCGGTAAAGAGGATCTTAATTCCAAGCATTTTGTCACGTATACACCATTGAACTAACCGTTTTGTCTCATTTTCCACACTTTGCTGTATCAGTGTGTGTTGCTTCTGATTTTGTAGGCCATTTTGAAAGTTATAGCCTACCAAATCAATAAGTATTTGAATCATAATTTCTACACACCAACTATTCATCTTCTTTTTTCCCTTGGAAGTTTCCTAGCAAAACATTTGACTTAAACAAACATACTAGCATGATTAAAACATGTGTCGACCGGATGGATGGATACTCGCTGGCTTATAGGCTTCGTTTATACAAAAAAAAACCTCATTCGACGTGTGTGAGTGTGGATTTTTATACTTGGCTTCATTTGTTAGTTGAATTTTTATACTCACGACTTTGTCAACTCATCCCCGCAATTCACTAAAACACAATATTTTAAACCACTTTCTCATTCGACGTGCAGGGGCGGAGCCACCTTAGTATAAGGGGGTTCATCTGAACCCCCTTCGGCAAAAAATTATATTATTTATACATGATTAAAATAATTTTTTATGTATATATAATAGATGTCGAACCCCCTTCGACTACTTCATGTGTCTATTCTACAGATTTTGAACCCTCTTATTGAAAATTTTTATCCCGTCACTGTCGACGTGTGTGAGTGTGGCACAACCGCTTACACATGAAATTCCATGTCATTTTGTAGTATTTCATGTCATTTTTAATGTCGCACAAGAAATAAAATGTTAAAAAAAAAAAAAAAGTTTGCACATTAAAAATTTCATTATCACGTTCTTCATATTTGCTCATAATTGAGCACTGAATTCATGTCAAATTGGTCTAATTCTTTCTATTTGTCATGAATTTTATTACACTAAAAGTTCACCAACACAAACCCAATAATTTTTCATCATAATTTTTGATTAATTACATAAATTCACAAAATTCATTTGTTATTCTTCAAGCTTCTTCACGAAGTTTTTCGATTTTTCAATAGGCGAAATGGTCTGATAGACTCTTGTACTTGTATGAGTTTGTATTCTAAACCCTTTTACTCTATATTTTATCAATCGGACCCTTGAACTTATTAAAACACAATATTTGAAACCTCTCTGACCATTAACAAAATCTATGTGACATAAATATTATTGAGTTGGGAAAATATGTGAATACACTTGCTTTCAAGCGCGTAAATACACAATATTTTATTTTAAAATATTATTATTTTTTATTAAAAAAACTTATTTCTTCATTAACTCTCTCTCAACCCCCGCCCCGCCCCACCCCAACTTATCTTCTTCTCCAACACTCTTCACACCCCTAATCCTAACCTTTCTTCTCGTCTTCTTCAACAAAATCACTCACAACACCCATTCCTTCTTTTTTTTCTTCGAAATCACCCGCTATAACTCTCTTTTACTTCTTTTTCTTCTTCAACCCACTCTCCTCTTTGTAACAAATCAAAATCTCGCCATTAATTTCTTTTTGCAGCCCCCATTTTTCTAACTTCTTAGTATTTTTATTTTAAAAGTTGAACTCATTGTTTGTCTTAGTTAGATTCAAAGAGGAGGTATAATATGAATTAATATAAAGGGTGATGGTGGGTATTGAAAAAGTTGAAAACTTCATTGATAAGCTTGAGAAAGCTTGAAGAACAACAAATGAGTCTTATGAATTTGTGAAATTAATTCAAACTTATGATTGGGGCTCGTTGGATTTGTGTTAGTGAACTTGTAGTAGAAATTTCTAGTCAAATAAAGAAGAATTTCATATATTTGGCATGAATTTGGTGCTCAAATTGTGAGCATACATGAGGATTGAAGAACATGACTATTTAAAAAAATTCAGAATTTACAAAAGTTAAATATTTGATTTTTTATTTTCTTTATATTTAATTTGTTACGTGTCATTGAAAAATGACACGGAATTACATATGTAAGAGGTTGGATTACATACACAGATCTGATGAGAAAATAATTTAAAATATATATAGTGTTTTAACGAGTTTAAGAGTTTAGTTGACAACGTGTTGAGTAGGAGGGTTTGGAATACAAACACATACAAGTATAAGGGTCAATTAGATCATTTCGTCATTTCAATATACACCATTACTCTTCAAAATTTCAAAATTATCTAAACTTCATCCTTTCACAAACAAGATTAAAAAATCCAGATCTCAGAAGTGTGTAAATCGATCAAGATTAATTGAGAATGAATTTGAATTTCAAAATTAAAGAAACTAAAACGAAACTATGAGATAAGAGATTTGGTTAGTTGGGGGTGGGTGTTATGAAGAAGAAGAAGAAGAAGAAGAAGGGGGTGTGGTCGGGTGGGGTGGTGGGTGGTTTCAAGGAAGAAGGAGAGGGTGGGGGATGAAGGAAGGGTTGATTTTTTTATTATTTAAAAAAATAAATTAATTTTTGGAAATATTTTTAATATAAAAAAATATACTCACTTGTTGTAAGTTGCGTGTAGTGAAGTATTTTTCCAACTCAGCAATATTAGTGTCACATAAGTTCGGTTAATAATCAGAGATGTTTAAAGTATTGTGTTTTAGTAAATTTAAGGGTTCAATTAACAAAATCGTGAGAATAAGAGTTCAATTAACAAACAAAGACAAGTACAAGAATCGTCCACATTCTTCCGCCTAGGGAAAATAGACTTAGAATCAAATATTCGTTTCATATTATATTCTTTTGAGAGAAAAATGTAATCCAGTTTTATAAGTGAGCTGATCATTGATAAATAACATTGGTCGAGACATGTTTTTCATATAAGATGTGGTAAAATATGATGGGAAATGGATTTTGAGTCGGCAATATATATTGCATAATAGGTCAAAGTCAAGACATACTGATGTTAGTGTTTGCATGAAGTTTGATTTGTTTTGTTTCATATGCATTTTTAATGCAATTAGACCTCAAATTATGACCTAAGATTTATCATACGGCAAAGATTTGGATTGAACAAAATACATAACTATATATTTTTGAGGAGTTAAATTTGTATTTAGTAACATCGATTTTAACTTTATCGTCATCCTTTAAAAGCATTAATAATAAATTTCTTATGATAAGTGAAATTAAAGCCTAAAATAAAAAATAAATAACTTATTATGACAGATAAATTGTCCCGGTAATGTATGCAATTTTATATTAGCAATGGATACACATACATCAAGTCAGAGGACGAGTTAGGTGAGGGTTCATATGTACAAACGAACCCAGTAGCTTTTCCTTAGATCCTTACAAAACTGATTGATAGCTTAGAGGTAAGGAAGGGGTTATGAAAAAGTCTTCCACGCTAGAGTTGTGCATTCGAATCCCACTATCAAAAAAAAGTTTCAGGAAATTTACAACACCCACACTCCTAATCATTCAAAAGGAAATTTTGTTGTTCATCTTGTATTCCTAAGATACTTAAAACAAAAACTTTGAAGAACTTGATAAGAAACAACAAAGTTTAAAGAGCATTTTCAAAACTAGAAAATTAAAACTAGTAGAGAAAATAGAATTAGAAACAGATTAGAAACAATATACAAAATATTTTTCTTAAAGAAGAAAATCGAGCCCACTGAATGCACAGTGTCCCCTTAAGGAAATTATTCCCCTCAAATACCCGAGGTTAATGGAATATATCCTCCCAGGATAGAACGATCTTACTCACCGGTGTATCGGTACCTAAAATCAACGTGTCAGCAAACCACTCAACGACAGTAAAGTACACTTAGAATACTAGATTTAGTAGTAGTAGAAGAAGTCCAGAAAAATTAGTTCAACTAAAATGAAAGGAAATCCCTCAATTTATAGAAGACAATCATAAAAGTCACAACTTTTCATAAAAGTCACAACTTTTCATAAAAGTCACAACTTTTCATAAAAGTCACAACTTTTCATAAAAGTCACAACTTTTCATAAAAGTCACAACTTTTCATAAAAGTCACAACTTTTCATAAAAGTCACAACTTTTCATAAAAGTCACAACTTTTCATAAAAGTCGCAACTTTTCATAAAAGTCATAACTCTTCATAAAAGTCGCAACTCTTCATTTTCCATTCACACATTTTAAAACCAGACAATCCCCCACATGAATGGGGAATGACTCCAAGACAAAGAAACAGACTAGTATGTGTACTTTACAAACAAGAGTTAATTGCATCTGGATAAGTAGGTTTCTCCTTGGACTTTTCGTAGTGAACATATGTCGGATATACTCGGTCAATCGGTAGATGCGATATCTTTAAATCGTCGAGCTTTGGTGTATACCTAGACAACCATATGTCACACAATTAACCCTTTACCGTTTATGGTTCTTATGGTTGTGTTCGTTTCAGCCATGAACACCTCCTGGTTTCATGAATGTATATAGAGATGGGCTTTTGACAATTATCCTCTTTGAAGCGGCTTAAACTTCACACTCACATAAGTGATTTCTAAATGTGTTATCACGTAGATACACTATTTGGTCAAATCTGTCAAACTTAGCAAATCATTAAAAACTTTAAGCTTTATTAACTCATTAACAAGCCTTAATGTTGTCTCCTTGTTCCTGAGCATTGTCTTCATCATGGGAATGGTTTGAGTTGGTTGATAATGTCGAACCGCAGTCACAACTTTGTTTTTATCCTTAAATCTAGCTCTTGGGATCTCCAGTCTGCTAGATAGAGTTACCGCCATGATGACTTGTCCTAAGCCGTAAACCCATTCCCTTAGATGATCTTTCAACTTTCTCTCTAGTTATGCTTTTTTGTAAGTGGATCCGACACATTATCCTTTGACTTTACATAGTCAATTGTGATAATTCCACTAGAGAGTAGTTTTCTAACGGTATCATGTCTATGTCTTATATGAAGAGACTTTTCGTTATACATCATGCTCCATGCCCTACCTATTGCATCTTGACTATTAAATTGTATGCATACTTATGCCAAAGGTTTGGACCAAAGAAGAATATATATCAAGAAATTCCGGAGTCTTTCAACTTATTCACCGGCCTTATCTAGAGCACCTAGCTCAGAGATCATTGTAGAGCTAGCGGTACATGTATTTTTGGAAGATTTCCAAGAGACTGCTCCTCCACCAAGAGTAAATACATATCCACTCGTGGATTTTACTTCATTTGATCCCGGTGATCCAATTTGCAGCACTGTATCCTTTCAATAATGTTGGATATTGTTATAATGCAAGACATAGTTTTGAGTATGTTTTAAATACCCCAAACCTCTTTTCATTGCCATCCAATAAGTTTGATTGGGATTACTCGTGAACCGACTCAGTTTACTAATAGCATATACTATATCTGATCGCGTACACTTCTTAATATACATCATACTTCCCAATACTCTAGCACAATCCAATTGTGAGTCACTTTCGCCTTCACTCATTTGAAATGCAAAGCTCACATTTATTGGAGTCTTGACAATATTGAAATCCAAATATTTGAACTAGTCAAGTACCTTTTTTGATGCAATGAGATCGTGACAATGCTAAACATTATGGAGTTCTAAGGATTCTATTACCTAAGATCGCATCAGCAACTCCAAGATCTTTCATATCAAACTTTCTTTCTAGCATACGTTTAGTAGCATTTATGTCATTAGTGTCTCTAATGATGATCAACATGTCATCAATATGCAAACATACAATGACCGTGTGATTTTAATGTAAACACATTTATCACTTCCATCATTCTTAAGTCCATTTGCCAACATGGTTTGGTCAAATTTCTTATGTCATTGTTTGGGTGCTTGTTTTAGTCCATAAAGTGACTTAACAAGTTCGCACACTTTCTTTTCTTTACCAGGAACCACAAAACCTTCGGGTTGTTTCATGTAAATTTCTCCTCCATTCTCTATTTATGAAAATTGTTTTCACTATTTATTTGATGAATTTGGAGGTCATATACCGCAACTAATGCAATTAACATTTGAATGAATGTAATTCTTGTTATTGGTGAGTATGTGTCGACAAAATCAAAACCTTATTTTTGTCTACAATCTTTGAAAAAAAGTCTTGCTTTGTATTTGTCAATAGTCCATCGACTTTTATTTTCCTTCTAAAGATTCACTTTGAACCCAAAGGTTTATTTTCTGGAAGAAAATCAATCAACTTTCAATATGGTTGCTCAAGAATGAATCAATCTCAGTATTGATACCATCTTTCCAAAAGGATGAGTCTATAGAAGACACAAGAAATGTTATAAAATCATATTCAAAGGAAGTAGATGTCCTTTGACATTTACTACACATTTGAATCTCTTTATTGAGTACATTCTCCTTTTTTATTTCCAAGGTCTTTTAGACCCTTCATTAGACTACTCAAATCTAATTTTACAGTCTACAGTCATAGGTCCTATTTTAATCCTTTTAGGAATAGGAACTTGGACTTTGGCTAGACACCTCCACATGACTGCGAAATATTTCAAATTGGATTTCCTTCCTTTTCATATCTCATATGGAATAGATTGTGTCCTAAACAAACAAAACTTTTTATTACTTTCTTTCTAAAAAGACAACTTTTTGTTGTTCCCTTTTGCTATAAGGATAGCTTCTCCACACAAGTTTTGTGGTAAACCTAAACTTATAGGTAATGTAGCCATCATTTTCTCCAAAGTTTGATTGTTTTTCCATTTTGCAATTCCATTAGATTGAGGTGAATAGGGCTAGTTTGATGGATAAATCCACTTTCCAAACATATTTCTGCGAAAGGAGATTTATATTCTCCATACCTATCACTTCTTATCTTTTTCCCAACTGATTTTCAACTTCAATATTATATTGTCTAGACATTTCTATTGCTTCATCCTTACCATTCAACAAATAGACATAGTCATTTCTAATGCAATTATCAATGAAAGTTATGAGATACATTTTCCCACCACAAGATGGTGTTGACTTCATATTGATGAGTCCACAAATTGGACTCATTTAGGGCTTTATTTTAATAGAAATAGTGTCCTCAAATGCTTATTTATTCTAAGTATCTGATGAAAACACTTAAGTTTCAGGTATTTGAAGTTTTAGTGGAAGAATGGACACTTAGGCGCAAAAAGGAATAAAAAGGCTGAAAATAATGCAGAAGATGAAGCCTGAGCATCGCCAATCACACTTGGTGATTCGCCGAAGGAACACATTTCTCCTTTTGTTCCAGTACGCGAAGCCCTGAAGGAGCAGGATCAAAAAGGCGATGAAAGGAGCAGTCGGCGTATCACCGAATAGTCCGCGAAGCAGTACTATGTTGCCCAATGACACAGAGCACGACGATGCTGAAGGCTAGTGCAAGACGGCGATGAACTACACCAAAGGGCAAATCGCCGAGTTAATCGGCGATTCCGACTAACCTCGTCGAATGATCCACCAACACAAATTTCTGAAGTCTATAAATACTAAACTTATTATTAATTTTTAGGAGTGGAACATTTATTTTAATTTTGAGAATAGAATAGTACTTTTTGGGATATTTTCTCTCAAGTTTGGAGAGGGTTTTTGGGAGACTTGAAGAAAGAAGGATTTCATCTTCCCCAAGTTGGAAGTGGGTCTTCTCTGTTCACTTCCCTTTTCTTATCTTCCTCAAGTTGGAAGTGGGTCTTCTCCATTCTTCTTCCTTTGGTTAAATCAAGGTTTAATTCCTTATACCCGTTTGATTTTAGTATCATTTTAGGTGTATTTTTTTTATTTCTTGAGGTGTGGCTAAAAACCCCATTCTTTGGGTATGACTTAGCAAATATGTGTTGATATTGTTGTTGGGTCTTGCTTGCTGATAGGATAGATGTATTTTAATGGTGATTTCACCTAGTGGTTGTGGTTTAATTTAATGGGTTTGTAGTTGAAAATACAAAACCACCCATGTGTTTTTAGCTTGCCCGAGAGGGAGATCGCGAAACCAAGACCGCGCCTAAGGAGTGGGTCGACATGAGGTTCAGCCCGAGAGGGTGAGCCCTAGTCCCATATCCTAACACTCAGCTCGAGAGAGTGAGTGGGGTAAGGCGTAGGCTGACCTTTATGCGGCAAATGGGTGTTCGAAAGGAACACATTTGAAACGTGGTAATTTACCCGATAGGGAACTTATTTCCATCTAAAGCTTAGCCTAGTAACTATTATCTTGCAAATTTCCTATCGAAAGCATGTACCCAACGATTTATCTCAACTTGTATTGCGGTTACACCCCCAAGAACTTGTCTCCATACTTGATTTTCTTGTTATTTTTGTTGTTTCTACTACTTGTGACAAAACCCCTAATTGATATTTTACACCTTTGTGTCACCCCTTTTAATTTACAATATTTTTAATCTTTAATGTCTTTAGC
The DNA here is from genome assembly GCF_000226075.1 of Solanum tuberosum. NCBI lineage: Eukaryota > Viridiplantae > Streptophyta > Magnoliopsida > Solanales > Solanaceae > Solanum > Solanum tuberosum. The sequence continues at coordinate 217,657 of NW_006239520.1, read as the reverse complement.
TACGGCTAGTTTGAACTAAATTTTATTTTTCTACTTATTCTCAAAACCACTCCCTTGGGACACGACCCCAACCCTTGGTTGGGTTACTATATTATCGACGATCGTAAACACTCGTAATGTAGGTTAGTGTCGTTGATAAGCATAAAAAAATGGTGTCGTTGCCGGGGAGTGGTGTTATTTGAGAATTTTTAGATTAGTAGAATCTTTGTTCTTCTTAGTTGTAGTTTACTAATTTAATTTTTTGTTTTGTTCTGTTGATTGTGTTAATATTTTAGAAAGCATGAGTGTTAACGGTAGCAACGGTAACCAGGTGGGCCACCAAGACGACATCGGAACCCTCAACGATGTCCAAGAGCCCAACATCAATGATCCACAACTCATGGGAGGTGTTGGAGCCATCCGTCTACCTCCAACAGAGGGAAATACGGTGTTCTACATAACTAGCACCATGCTGCAACTCTTGCAACTAAAGAGACTTTTCAGTAGATTAGCTCATGAGGACCCACATGAGCATCTTAGAAATTTCGTAGATGTGTGGACCATTCTCGTTCAAAAACATCTCTTCGGAGTCGGTTCGACTAAGGTTATTCCCTTTTTCGTTGATGGGGGAGGCGTGCAAGTGGCTAGCTGAGTTGCCACGTAACTCGATCACTTCGTAGGAGGAGTTGGTCACTGCATTTAATGTGCAATTTTTCCCTCCCTCGAAGATGATGACTATTCGGGATAGCATCCAAAGCTTTAAGCGTCTGAATGGAGAGCCTCTAACGAAACTTGGCTCCGATTTAAGAAATTGGTGCTACAATGCCCAACCCATGGTCTACCTGATAATGTGCTCCTTCAATACTTCTACCAGAGTCTAGACTTGATAAACAAAGGTGTAGCTGACCAACTCTTGCCCGAAGGGTTAATGCAGCAACCATATGCAATAGCAGCTCAACTTCTCGATGGCATGACAACCATTAACAGGGCGTGGTACACCCGCGAAGACCAGGTCTCACCGGTCACATTTCAGGTATCTAAGGAACAAGTTGAAAAAGATAATGAGAGAGACCAAAACATGGTCAAGATCATGACGCAACTTGACATTTTATCCAAAAATGTCATGGGGGCTAGTACCCGTGGTGTCAATGCTATGGGAGTCGGGGGTGCAAATCCCGAGGAGATGAAGTTTTAAGCCTTGTATGACGAGGAGGTAAATTATTTGGCAAACCAAGGCGGTGGCTACCGCTCAAATTACCCAAGGCAGGGTGGCAACCAAAATTGGGTTAGAGACGAAGGCGGGAAGGATCGAGATCGTGAATGGAGGGACCGTAATCCAAAATTGGAAAAGATGGGGGAGAAGGATAGATATGTGCCTCCCCACGAACATCAGAATCCCAAGGTTTCGGAAGGTGGTAGGTCCGAGGATATGCTCTCGTGTATTCTAAACAAAGTTGAAGGATCAGACAAAATGTTGAAAGGCATGAAAGAAGACATGTCTACCCTCAGCCAGACTGTCACCTCTCATTTAGTTTCGATCAAGAAGTTAGAGACCCAAATGGGTCATATCTCGTCTCATCTCAATCCGAGACAACAAGGGGGTTTGCCTAGTGATACTATGGTTAACCCCAAAAGTGAGATCTGAATGTGGACTTGCATCGTGCGACGATGTTAACTAAGGCGTTGTTTGGGAGGCAACCCAAAACCCTTTAAGTATTTCCTTATTACTAGTAGAATGATGGTGTGTTGTTTGTACATGTTAAAGTAAGGGAGGAGATTGAAATAGTATATGGAGGCCAGTAACAGTTCCACTTGGTGGAACGCCGACAAGTTCGGCGTACCCGATCATTCCCGCCGTTTGACTCAACACATCTTAAATGTTGAGTCTGTAAAACTCGACGGAGTGTGAATGTAACATCTCGCAATTCGAAATAGCTAGGAAGAAGCTAAGAATTGGAAATAGTGATTTTTGGAAAGAATTGAAATCTGGAAATTTGTTTTAAGTTAAGTTAAAAGTGTGTTTTTGGTCAACTTCAAACAGCCATAACTCCTATATCACTATGAGTTAGGTGTACTTCAAGATATGGTTGGAAAGATCTTAGAATTATCTTTCCAACGCCGCTGAGTTTGCGTTATTCTGAGTTCGTATGAGTGAGTTATACCCTTTAGAAGTTGGGTTGTTCGAATAAGGAAAGTCTAAAACCGGATTTTTGAAGGGTAATTTAGTCTTTTCCTTACCTTATTATTCTAATTCGTTTTTAAGAGTTAATTGGGGTAAAAATCAGATTTTATTACGTTTAGAAAAAAAAAGTTGAGTTCACGCTAGGGCTTGGAGAAAAGAGAAAAGAGAAGGAAGTTCAAGATTCGTCAAGAACGTTCAAGAATTGCTTGTGGATTTCGTCGGGGGTGATCCCTATTACGGTATGTGAGATCTTTTAGTGATGGGTTAAATCACCCACACGCCAACTTGTTTTACTTGTTTCAATTCAGCGATTTTGGGTTGTTTACATGTTAAAAAGTGAAGTTCTTGAAGGACATCGTTAAGTTCTTGATTGGTTGTGTTGTTGAAGTTTCTTGTTGATTTGATTCGTGTTTCCGAGTGGATTTTCGAGTTAGATCTGTTGTAAGTTGAGAGTACTAATGACCCTAAGTGTTAGGGAAAAGAACTAGGGAAGATTGGAGGGTTTAGAGGTGAAAATCGAAGGAGAAAAGTCAAAATTTTATGGGTAAAAGGGTGGGGCGCCGCGCCAGCCAGCGCTCCCCAAAGTAGTGTCTGAAGTTTTGGCCTTGGGGCGCCGCGCCAGCCAGCACGCCCCAACATGTTCTCTGAAGTTTGGGGCCTGGCGCCCCACGCCTCTCAGAGCGCCAAGTGTCACACCCCTCATTTTTCCTCAAAATTTATGTTTGAAAATAGAGTTTTTCCAATTGAAGTAACATTTTGAAAAGAGATTATTTTATTTCAGAGTCGCTACTTGGAATTGAGTTTTGGTATTCCAAGTCACCTTATTTAAATCCCTAATCAAAAGAAAATTTGACTCTTTATTTTGTTTGGTCTGCGAAAATAGAGATCGGGTAAGGAATTCTGTTGACCGCGGGGAAGGTATTAGGCATCCCACGAGTCCCGGGTTCTAGCACGGTCGCTTTATTGACATTTGCATGACTTGACTTAATTTTTGGATATTATATTATTAGAATAATAATAAAATATTATGAGCTTAATAATAAAATGTTATTTACGCTCATTCTTTGATTTATTTTAAATATATTTAAAATTATCTTATTTTATTAGTGTATAGACTTTTCATACATTTTTTATTATTTATTTATTTATTTTCATGCTTTCAACATTTGTTTGTTTCTTAATTTCTTTTCCTTCTTTTCGCATGTATTCGTAATTTTTTTTTGTTATATTATTATGGATAGAATTTATAGATGCATCTAATTGTTAGGAATTAAAATTTA
>NW_006239520.1:188261-214116 GCF_000226075.1 Solanum tuberosum | reverse complement strand
TTGATTTATTTTAAATATATTTAAAACTATCTTATTTTATTAGTGTATGGACTTTTCATACATTTTTTATTATTTATTTATTTATTTTCATGCTTTCAACATTTGTTTGTTTCTTAATTTCTTTTCCTTCTTTTCGCATGTATTCGTAATTTTTTTTTGTTATATTATTATGGATAGAATTTATAGATGCATCTAATTGTTAGGAATTAAAATTTATGTAGGAATGAGATATTTAGAATTTGGGCAATTTTAGAATTTTTTTTAGTTAGATTTAAAATAAGAAATAAAATTTTATGGAATTTAGGATTAGTTTTAGAAAGAAAATTCTTTTATCTTTTTTTTTTTTTTTTTCATGTTGCACGTTTTTTTTTAATTATCTTGTATATTATTTTTTATTCTGCTTCTCTGTCTTCTTAAATTTTTATAATTAAGTAATTTTTTTTTCGGTATCTGTCCGTGTTGTCCCCTTTTTCTTTTGTGTTCTGGGTTGCTTTAATGGTATATTGGTATTGTGTGTGTTGGTTGTTTGGTAGTGTGCATGTATGTACGTGTGTGTGGTGTGTTGGAAAGTGGGGGTGTATAGTTGTAGTGGAGTTGAGGAGGGTAGCAAAATGGGGTATCATAGATGATGGGGTCGGGGTAAATTGGTAGGGAAAAATGGGGTGAGGGTAGGTTGGTTTATTATAATATAATATTAAATAATTATTTTTTATGCTAACAAAAAATGAGTAGCTAATAATAAATTATAATTAAGAAATACTAGCTTATTTATTAAATAAAATTAAAATAAAATATTTTTTGTTTTGTTATTTTCAAATCTTTTAAAATAAACTTACTAAAATAAGATAAAAGAAAAAATATCTAATTTCTATATAAAAGCAATATTTATGCACTAAAAATGGTGTAATACCTTAAGTTTGGTCAAAAATTACGTGTCTACAATTTGCCCTTCTTTGACTGGAAACACGAAGAGTTTTCAAACAAAGAAGTAGATAACGTGACAAAGTTTGACCGGACTTGTATTTGAAAGAAAAATTTGTGCGATCGAGTCTTGGTTTTGGACATCCTACATATCCCGGGTTATAAGGGAATCATGTCACGTTTAGTTCAAGGAGATGAGGTGATTAGTTGGAAGTTAAGTGAAGTTCCATCGAGGCTCCAGGTCGCGGCTCTTATCCTTACATAAAAAAATGAAAGCAAATAGTCAAAAGGAAAATAAAAGTACAAGCTCCTATCTATGCAGCTTCTCTTGAGTCTTCACTTGCGTCTTGAATTTGAGATATCGCCTTGATATTTTGAGTTAGTATCTTGATCTTGAATGGATTCGATGCTTAACTTGCCACTTAGAGTGAGTTTTTGGCACTCTTCAAAATGACAATTTGAATATGTTCTTGAATGAATGCATATTTTCTTGATCAGGAGCTGAATAGAAATAGATATCAGGAAGTCAGGCTACTATATGCATTGAAGAAGTTGATTCTGGCTATCATGGGATTGATCATTCTGAAAAGAGTTGAAACTTTCTTCTTGAATTTCAAATACACATTTCGCTTGAAGAAACCTGAAAACCATCACAACAAAAGAAATACACAAAAAAATTTGCCCCAGTTTTCACTGGAAATTTTTGTGAGTTATTAGAAGATAATTTTTTTTTTAAAAAATTTTCAGACTAGGAAGTGTTTATCCTAGGAGAAAGTAACAAAATCTCATTATGTAGGATGGTCCTACTAATCCCATTGTCCAGGAGGGTCCTGCTAATCTAAATCTCATTGTTTAGGAGGGTCATACTATCATACTACACTAATTCCCATTATTTAGGAGGGTCCTGCTACGCTAATTCCCATTGTTTAGGAGGGTCCTGCTACGCTAATTCCCATTTTTTAGGAAGGTCCTGCTACTCTAATATAATTCCCATTGTTTATGAGGGTCTTGCTACGCTAATTCCCATTGTTTAGGAGTGTCCTGCTACGCTAATTCTCATTCTTTAGGAGGGTCCTGCTATGCTAATTCTCATTGTTTAGGAGGGTCTTGCTACGCTAATTTCCATTGTTTAGGAGGGTCATGCTGCTCTAATTTCGTGCTAATCTCATTATCCAAGAGGGTCCTGCTAATGTCCCATTATCCAGGAGGGTCCTCTTAATCCCACTATCCAACAGGATCCTGCTAATCCCATTTTTCAGGAGGGTCCTGCTAGTGTCCCATTATCCAAGAGGGTCCTGCTACATTAAATCATCAAATAGAATAACCACGACATTTTATTTTATTTTTAGTTTTTAAATGTCTCCGATTAGAAAGTGTTTATCCTATGAGAAAATAAGAAATAAATGCCTCAGCTAGAAAATGTTTATCCTAGGAGAAAAGAAGAAAAAAAAATGCATGTAAATTTTTATTTTATATATTTTTTACAAATTTGAGTATTCAAGATATCCTTTATGTCAACAAGATTTTTTTTGTTTAGAAAAAGAAAGAAGAAAAATTGTGAGTTTTTTTTTTGGTGGTTAGTTTGTGGCATTAGATTTGAAGATGATTGCTCCTGTTATTGCAATGTTGAACTATATCATCTGGGGCAGACTGTTTCCGTTTTCTAGTCAGCCCACCTTGATAATCTTGAAAACAACTCTAATTGTTTAGAACTTCAAACTTCAGATTTGTCATATTGTTTCCACCCTCCAACAATAATTGAATCTTGTTTCATAGAATTTTTCAAAAATTGTCAATTGTTGACAAGTTACTATGCACATCACTATTTCTTGAATCATTTTATGATGGATGTGCTGACCAAACTTTATTTTGTGCAATTGAAGAGACAGTAGCAATTTTGAAATGATTTTCTGCTTGCTTAGTGAAGACTAACTCGAGATCGAATTGAGCGACACAAAATAAGAAGAAATAATATTTGACCTTATGAGAGAAAAAAAAAATAAAAAAAAATAAATGGACTCCATTGATAGTAATGGTCAATTCTAATGACCATGACATGCAATTTAGATTAAATGGTCTGGTCTGTCCAATCAATCTAAACTTCATCTTTGTCAAACTTTCAACTTTGAAGTCAGACTTCTATAATCCAACTTTTGCACTAGATTTATGACTAACACTTGACTTGTGGTGCCTCGAAAGTTTTTCACATACAAGTTTCTCTCTTTTTTATTATCTGTCACTCACTATCGTCTTACGGTGCCCTGAGGGTTTTCACCAATAAGACTCTCTCATTTTTTAATTTCTCTCAACTCAAACGATCTCCTATAGGGTTTTCGAGGATTTTCCTCTATAAGATTCCCTCATTTTCACAACTTATGCGAGTGACATAACATTTTCCTTATATAATCAACACTGAAAGGTTGCTTGACTTGTCATTGTTAAAAATTGATCAAAAGGTATTTATTTGGATTGTAACGTGGCTTTTGGACAAGGTTACAAAGAAAGGATTGGCATGAAAGCTTAAAGATACTGCGTAACAGGGTTAAGACTTACAACTTTTGGAATCGACTCTTTTTGTAAAATAAAATAAAATAAAATAATAATAATAATAATAATAATTATTATTATTATCATTTCCCCAGTTTTTGTGATGAGGACTTTCTAGAATTTTTCTTGGTTGGACCGAAACCTCAAATAAGGCTGCCTACGTATCTTGTCAAAGCAAGAATCAGGTCGAACGTAGTTCAGGAAATTTGCTCTTTTGTTGTTATTGATTTTTTCCAAACCTTTTTTCACTTTTTTTTTCTTGATTCTTTTTTGTGACCATTTTTTTTAATTTCTGACTCTTTTTTTTACTGTATTTTTTATTCCAAAAGAGGGGTATGAAAGAGAATAAAACTAAGGCTCAAAAGGGGTAGCAAAGGATTACACGGTGTTTGGATAGTAGAATGAAATGCCTTCGTCATATCAATTATTAAAAATGTCAGATACAAGCATGCCCTTTAAGATATGAAGTGAAAATCATGCATTATCTTTTTGCAACGTATGCATTGATGGATATGTACATCATTTTTGTTTAATATTTGTCAGCTTGAAATCTCCATTTGAGTAATACCTTCTTGACAACAAATGACATATGTCAATTTAAATGAAATTTATTTTTTTAACCATTTTCAATACTAAAGGACGTATCAAGGTGTTTAAGTCCTTTATTCATTTCCTCGAATGTATTTCTTTTTTGACTTCTATGGTGTATTCCTTCCATGGCTAGATATAATCTTAAGATCTTACCAAATCCTTTAGCATATCATGTCACAAAAATTGAATTGAAAAGAGATGTATATGTGGAAAGTCAAATAGAACGGGTCAAAGTGACACGGAATAAAGATTATATTAAGATTAAAAAAACTTGATGACAAGACAACAAACTAAATTTGAGGTTACAACTCTACAATAACCCAAACTACGACAAGACGCAACAAACAAACACATGAGAGAAATGATAGAAAGATCTGACTTACTAAAAAAAAAAAAGAAATTGCATAGCAGAAATGATGACAAAATAAACTATTCATACACTCTTTACGAGAGAAAAGAAGAGTGTATCCCAATCACCAAGCTTGACTCCTTAGCCACTACTTTGCACGCTAGCCTTCATGAAAGCTTCAACAATTTCAATTGTCTTTTCCTGAGAATTGAGAGAATTATCATATTATTTGTCATCACATATCATCTCGATGAAGTGTACATCATTATGTGTCGGTAGAGGATTCTTAGTAACATTTGGGGGGTCATCATTTTGAACCACAATCATCTTTGTTTGAATCATCTCTTCCACCTTTCTTCTTAAATTTTGAAAATCTTCAGTACTATGCCCTGGAGCATCAGAATGGTATGCACACCGTATTGCAGGATTAAAACCTTTTGCATGTGGATCCACGTAATTTTGTGGAATTGGCTCTATCATATTCAAACGTTTCAATTTCTCAAATACAATTGTGTAAGACTCTCTAATTGGTGTGAAATTATTCATAGGTCTTTGACCTCCTTCAAATTCCTGTCTTGGACGGGGATTATAAGGTGCTTGAAAATTTTGAGAAGAAGGATGAACATTTTGATTTGTTGGTGGTATGCATATGGTTGTATCCCATAGACTGCATATTGAGGTGCGATAATAGAGTATTGTGTGTCTTGCATGGGGAGATAAAGATGAAATTGAGGTGGTGCATATTGATAAACTTGACTCCTTGGACCTTTTTGTGTGTCTGACACAACATTTGCTACATCCTCCTTCACTTTCTTTCCCCTAAGATTTCCTGATCCATTTTTAATCACATGTGTTGTGGCTTTCAAGGCAGCTTGACTTACAATTTTTCCAAACTTGATGCCATTTTCACCATTTCACCAATCATAATAACTTCGGCGAATGTTTTTCCAACAACGGAAAGTAAATAATGAAAATAGTCTGGTTTTTGCGCTTGGAGGAAAACATCAATCATTTCAGACTCTTTCATTGATTGGCTTAACCCTAGCAGCTTGCTCCCTCCACCTAATAGCACATTCACGAAAAATTTTGGTGGTCTTTTTCCTCATGTTGGCAAGTTAAGTACGATCTGGATCTTTGTCGATGTTATACTGAAATTGTTGAACAAAACATCGAGCCAAATCATCCCATGTATGCCAGTTAGAAGTATCTTGATCTATGAACCATTCTGAGGCAATTCCCATCAAACTTTCCCCAAAATAAGCCATGAGCAATTCTTCTTTGCTTCCAGCCCCTCTCAGTTGATTACAATATTTCTTTAAATGAGCTACAGAATCTCCATGTCCATCATATTTCTCGAACTTTGTGGTTTTAAAACCAGCAAGCAAATGGATGTGGGGAAACATGCACAAGTCATTGAATGAGATGCCTTTGTGGCCTCCTAGTCCCTGCATATCTCTTATACTTTGTTCCAAACTCTTCATTTTCTTAGCCATCTCTTCATGTTCCTCATTCTTAACCATCTTTACAACTTCGATAGGGGAACTATATTGATGAATGTTGGGATAAGAGCTTGGAATTTTAATAGCCTCTTCAAGGGTGTAACCATGGTCATGACGAACTTTGGACGGAGGATCATTGTTGGATTTGGGCACCATTGTTGGCTGTGGAATGCTATTAGTCGGGGCAGTTGGTATGAAGAGTGGATTACTCATCATAGGTGTACTCAAAGGGCGCACCGTAGAAGTTCCAACAACGTTGGATGTGTTAGTATAGGGGCCGAATCCAGGTGGATAAATGAGATCATTTGTCGACACTTGGATAGAGGGCGGCATGTTTGTATTTAGATAGTCGCGGATTGAAGACGGCGGAGCTTGTCCACTCGTCCAAGCTTCGTACATCTCTGCCATTTGTTGTCTTAGTGCCCTTACCTCTTCTATTGACACTGTTTCTTGTGAGGTCATCTAGTTTCGGACCTCATCATTGTCCGACTCGTTCCCGTCTTTGTGGGCCATTTTCTTTTTCCCTTTCTACCTTGTATTGTAGGGATGTGATGCCAGCTTATCCACAAATCAATCACCTTTAAGCTAATATGTCTCTCTTTCTTTCTGAATGTAGTAGCAAAAAAATTAGGGTTAAGAAATTGTGCACATTGCATCACATATATACTTCTGATATGGAAGACCTTATATTTCATCCCGGCTTATCTAAGCGTTTTTCTCCTCTTTAGTTATTCTTGTTAAAAAAGGTTTGATCGAACCCATTGGGTTACCTACGTATCTTGTTGGTGCATGAATCAGATCTTTGCATAGTTCGAGAAAGAGATAATAATAATTAATTATTTTTTATAAAATATATTTGTACATTAGTTGACCAAAAGCAAATCTTTTTCATTCATTTTCAAATATTCTTAATACGAATAAAACATGAAAACAGAAGTACCTAAGACTAAGATAGATTGAAAAATGATTAAAATAACAACTAACAACTAAGAAAAGAAACAGACTCGGAAAGAAACTAAAACATAATAAAGATGTCTTCTGAAATACCCCGGATCTCAATCACCCCTAAGACCGGAATAAATCCTAGCCAAGGCTTTTGGTAGATGTGGAGCGAGAACACGTGCCTGTTGAGCCAACCTTTCATCATTGTGGTGTAGATAGCCAACATATAAACATCATTGAGTGCATCCCTGAGTTGAAGTACTCGATCTTTGGCCTCATTCATATTGTCATAACAGTTCTGTAACCAATGTCGAGTAGTATTGACTTCATGCGTCAAATTCTTCCCCTGTTCCTGGAGCTATTCAATTTGAAGGTGAAGTGCATCTCACTCGGCTATCCTTTGACCTCTCTCAGTCTCACATTCTACCTGATAAACACTGAAACACCTTGCTATTTCCCTCTCCCGTTCCATAGAAGCCTTAACTTGATTATGGAGTTTAGACTGTGTGCATATAAGCTGAACCTTTTCTTTTTTATACTCCTCCTCTTGTTACTCCATAACGCATGTGACAATGCCCAAGTCTTCTTGTAAGGTCAGAATGGTAGAACGATGTTTTCTAACCCTCACTTCAAATATCGCATCACGTCGGGCCAATTCCTCTTTAGCATTCTTTAGGTCATTACTTAGGACATCTAGAGTAGACCTATAGTTTCTTTCCACTTCGAGGCGAGCTTGCTTGATTCTAGCCTCAATTTCTGCTTCTCGATCTATAGGTTCTTATGCTGATCCTTCAGGCATTACTTTGAGAGGGGCTTGATCAAAGAACCAATGGAGGTATAAGGGGTCCACTTCTCCTTGAACACGATCGTCTACCATAGCTTTTGAGCTTAAAGTTCGACTACCCACCCAAATCTTTTGAGCTTCTGTTTCTTGATTTCGATCTTCAGACGCCACCTCCCATACGAAACTTTGCGTATCCTCAGCCTTAGGTAGGATTTTTCTTTGTCCTAGTTGGCATAGCACCCTAAGGGGTATGTATGGTTGGAATCCTGGAAGGCCTGTTAGAACAAAGAATGGACGATAGGAAGATATAACAATTACCTCACTCGAAGGGAACCAATGATAGTTCCATGTAATAGCAGATGCAGTTAATTTAAGAAGATAATGTCTCCATGCTTTAACACCTCTTGGCAATTTGTCTACTAATTCCTTCATCCTGTCTAAGTGACTCAAAATATAATTCGTCCAATCAGATTTGAAATCTGTTGCTAGACGGTGGCGATACAAGTGCTCCAGAAACACATTTGCAATAACATGCTACAACCTTCAAAAAAGTCTTCCATTCACTACACTTAGTCAAAGCGCGATAAATATCAACCAACATCATCGGCAATATAGTGGATTTCTTTTTCTTCATCACAACAGTGACTATTCCCGATAGACGAATACTAATTTTTTTTATCTCTCCTTGGAAAAACCATGGTTCCTAAAAATGCCACCATGAATGCTTCTTGTCTATGCTTTTCCAGGTAGGCAGGTGTTGCCCATTCTTAAGTTGTTTCCCATAATCTTCAAATCCTTCTTTCCTTCCATATCTTGAGTATAGAAATTCCAAGGAAACCAACCCATTATCGAAACTCTCCATATGAGGGTGGATGATATGTATTTGCTCCAAAAATTTGTTTCCGCTGACGCTCCTTGGGGCTATGAGTGTTTTTCTTCGGAGATCCTTGCCTAACCCTGTGAAACCACCCAATTCCTCCAACATGGGCGTCAACTCAAAATTGCTAGATCGAAAAATATTATTTGTAGAATCCCAAAACGCAATCAGAGCCTCGATCAAACCTCTGTCAGGACTAAATCTCATGATGTTTGTGAGAAAACCAAGATGCTTGAATATCTCAGTTCGCCTAAACTGATGAATATCATTCCACCAAGCCATGAGTAAAGGTAGGGTTTTATTCGTGATCATAAATTTTGGAGGATCATTGACCATTTCGACTGCTTCATCTCTGGGCCTTTTATCACATCTCATAGAGCTCATGATTACCTGGTTGGGGAAAACTCAAGATTTAAAACCAAATTTAACTTATGAAATTTTGATCATTCTAAATCATTTATCGAGGTAGTTAAAAAGGAAAAAAAATTATGAAAAATGACTCAAAATGCCTAAAGTGGTCACTCTTTTGAAAATGCCTTTGTTGACTTTCCTTAGGAGAAGCTTAGGTTGTTTTCGGAGAAACTGACCGGATAAGGAGACAACCTTGACAAGAGAAAGAAAGTGAAATAAAACAAGACGGACATGTATTATTTTTGAAGGAATTTTGAAGAATATATATATATAAGTGAATTTTTTTTAATATTAATTATGTGTATACAAATATGCGCTTTTTTTAAAAAATAAAAAAAACTCGATGTTTTGATATATATACGTATATTATTATTATTATCAATTTATTATTTGTTGAAATTGGATAAAAGTAGACATTTCTGCTTTTAGTCAATTATCCTAAAGTCAGTTAACATTTGTTATAGTCTTTCCTATGATGCAACAAGTAACACAAAAATATACATGATGGTCTCAAGAAAAGGTACATGTCCTAGACAGACCTGCCCCCCATGCCGAGTCTTGCTAAGTTAAATGCACATGATGCAGATAAAGCGAAACCTACTAAGGATATCATGTCTTGTTTCAATTCTACTAAGGTTGAGCTTTTGGAGAAAGGTATCTAGACTGCCTGTAAAATGAGCGTACAACTCGAGTCAAAGAGTAGCAACGTACCGGTAGCAGCGCTTTCCGGCTTTGTGCATGGGTGCTCCTCATCCTAAACAGGTGTGGCTAAAAATCCTTCACCGACGATCCACTGGCTATCTTGACAGAAGTGGGGTGTGCAGTCGCAATTCCCATTATGGTATTATTGAAGATTCAGAAGGATGCGCGAGAGAAGACAATTACATACACTTCAAATAATATTAAAACAGTAAATAAATAGACAGTTAGCACATCAAGACAACAAATACAATATCCAAAAATATAAACGAATAAATAAATAAATAAAGTCATACATAAATTAATATTATAAGTTCGAATTTTGGTTATCACCAGCGGAGTCGCCATCTGACACACCCCTCATTTTTCTTCAAAAATTATGTTTGAAAATAGAGTTTTTCCATTTGAAGTGACATTTTGAAAATAGATTATTTTATTTCAGAGTCGCCACTTGAAATTGAGTTTTGGTATTCCAAGTCACCTTATTTAAATTCCTAATCAAAAGAAAATTTGACTCTTTATTTTGTTTGGTCTGCGAAAATAGAGATTGGGTAAAGAATTCTGTTGACCGAGGAAAATGTATTAGGCATCCCACGAGTCCCGTGGTTATAGCATGGTCGCTTTATTGACATTTGTATGACTTGACTTAATTTTTGGATATTATATTATTAGCTTAATAATAAAATGTTATTTACGCTCATTCTTTGATTTATTTTAAATATATTTAAAATTATCTTATTTTATTAGTGTATAGACTTTTCATACATTTTTTATTATTTATTTATTTATTTTCATGCTTTCAACATTTGTTTGTTTCTTAATATCTTTTTCTTTTCCTTCTTTTCGCATGTATTCATAATTTTTTTTGTTATATTATCATGTATAGAATATATAGATGCATCTAATTGTTAGGAATTAAAATTTATGTAGGAATGAGATTTTTAGTGTTTGGGTAATTTTAGGATTATTTTTAGTTAGATTTAAAATAAGAAATAAAATTTTATGGGATTTAGGATTAGTTTTAGAAAGAAAATTCTATTATCTTTTTTTTTTTTTTTTTCTTTTCCCTTCCTCGTTGTATATTATTTTTTATTCTGTTTCTCTCTCTTCTTAAATTTTTATAAGTAAGTAATTTTTTTTCTGTATATGTCCATGTAGTGTCCTTTTTCTTTTGTGTACTGGGTTGCTTTATATAATGATATATTGGTATTGTGTGTGTTGGTTGTTTGGTAGTGTGCATGTATGTACGTGTGTGTAGTGTGTTGGAAAGTGGGGGTGTATAGTTGTAGTGGAGTTGAGGAGGGTAGAAAATGGGGTATCATAGATGGTGGGGTTGGGGTAAATTGGCAGGGTAAAATGGGGTGAGGGTAGGTTAGTTTAATATATTTTTTTAATAATATAATATAATATAATTATTTTTTAAACTAACAAAAATTGAGTAGCTAATAATAAATTATAATTAAGAAATACTAGCTTATTTATTAAACAAAATTAAAATAAAATATTTTTGTTTTGTTATTTTCAAATGTTTTAAAATAAACTTACTAAAATAAGATAAAACAAAAAATATATAATTTATATATAAAAGCAATATTTATGCACTAAAAATGGTGTAATACCTTAAGTTCGTTAAAAAATTACGTGTCTACACCAAGGACGCCAGTTCACCCCATTCTTCTCCCATCTTTTCGTACTAGTTTCTAAGTGATGTACCTATGTTTCCTAGTTGATTCTAATTAACACTCAAAGGTACATCTAAACATCATGAAATCATTCATAAACATGATATCATGAACCTTGAATCCATAATTCAATTCAAGGAAAGTTAGGATCAAAGTCAAGAGAAGTTTAGAGTCAAGTCTAGAAGTTAAGAAGCAAATAAAAGCAAAGTTTATAAAGTTTTTCAAAAGTCTTTAATGAATGTTTTAACTTTGTTTTAAGACTTAAGTTTCAAGTTAAGCAAAGAGTAAAGAGTTGAGTTCATTTCTTCAAAGAAGTATATGAGAACTAAGTATTCCTAAGAAGCTTGAAAATATTTTCACATTTTGAGAAAGAAAAGGGAACATCGATTCCAAGAGAGCTTTTAAGCTAAGTTTTGAGTAATTATCTCAAACCAAAGAAAGAAGTTGTTTTTAAAAGCATATGAGCTAAGTATATTTTTGGGAGTAGTATTGAACACCGATATGGGGATGCGAGTTCATATTAACTCATGTCTCCATAAACCATGTAGCCATCATGTGCATTAATGGGTTATACTTTTTAGATGATCACATAAGTTAAGCTAGTGGATCCACTAAGTTAAGTAGTTCTATATGATGGCAAAGTATAGGACAGTCCGACAGTGTGATGGTAAAAACGCTGTATCACCACTTAGGCTCATAGTGGTGGTTGTTGGTTAGAAAACTCCCACAATAGTAATTGCATGGTTCCTTAAGGGGTTCTGCTTAGTATGAATGGGGGTATGAGACTTCATTCATGCATTGCACAAGTAGACTTTGAGAGAGAGCATTGAATGTCTTTTATGATATTATGATTTTGAGTTGACATCATGTTTTAAACATTTTTCCGTTTTCTTTATATTGCACTTGTTTTAAACTGCTTTATAATGAAATGAGTTCAGTTAAGTTTATTTATGAATTGAGAGGAGCCAAGGTAAGTGTTTCTTTCAGAATCTTTTCAAGCCTATGTTATGTTTAGCATTCCAATTCGCATACTCGTACATTTAATGTACTGATGCCAGTTGGCCTGCATCGTATTATGATGCAGACACAGGTAACCAGGATCAACATCCAGCGCCTCGTTGATCAGGTTCAGCACTCCGAGTCAGTTAGTGAGCCTCCTTGCATTCTGGAGGACTTTTTTTCATTTGTTTTCTAGTTTTCAGTTGTTAGGATGATCGGGGGTCCTGTCCCGACATCCCTCTTGTTTTAGAGGCTTCATAGACAAACATTATTAGTTCTTTAGTCTTATTCATTTTAGTTGTATACGTTTAAGACTGGAGATGCTATTTTTGGCTAACTTATTATCTTTTAAGTTATTGCATGAGCTATATCTTTTGTGTTTAAGTCTTCCGCTGAGTAAGTAAGCCAGGCCAAGGGTTCACTTGGGGTCATCAATGGTTCTCGAGTGCCAGTCCCGCCCAGGATGTAGGCTCGGGGCGTGACAGTGAATTTTGTCAGCGCATCGCCAACTCAGTTGGCGATCTCGATGAAGACCACCGATGCAATGCCCATCTGAACTGAAGATTCTGTTATAGTCGGCTAGAAAATAAGATATTCGGTGCTTCGTCGAGTGATTGGGCGTGACCGACTAACATTGCCAAATGAGCAGAAATCGAACGGTCACAAGCCACAGGTTTAAAAATTCTATTTCATTCACTTCCTTTCACTTTGTCCCTTTTCCCAAACTCAAATTCGCACTCTAGTAGTTATATTTCTTGCACTTTTAAGAGTATTTTAAGTGTCGAATTGTGCACGGATTTGGATCGCATTGCCGCCTAGCAAGTCAGTAATATCTAATTCGGTATCAAAAGTTGGTAATCGAACCCCTCAGTTATTTGATCAGAATTTTTACTCATTTGCATAATGTTGAAATGATTGAAAACCTTTGTTGAGTCTCTGAGTTGATGGGATTGCATGTATTACCAATTACGATTCAATACTTACTGCGTAATTGTTAGAATCGCACTAGATCGTGCGTTGTTTTGAAATTGTGTTGGTATGGGTGTGTACAAATTACTACAGGTCTTCGTTGAATTCATGCATTAGAAGCTTACACTGCATTATCAGGGGTTACGGGGTTGAATTTGAAAGAAATGGGTTGAAAATAGACACGTTGGGTTGTTTAGCGAAGCCGAGTAGAGTTCGCCAAACTGCCCGGTGGTTCACCTAACGTCCCCATTCCGCCTTTAACTGAATGCTGCATGTATTAATCTATCTGTAACTTTTAGCGGTGAGCCTAATGTCGTTAAGCACACTCAGCGATTTGCCGAAGGACTCCTTGTTTGCCCTTTGTCTGCACCCTTGTACCTTATGTTCATCATTTCAGCGAATGGCCTAAATGGATAATTACTTCGCCAACTGGTTTGGTGAAGCTATTCTATACCCAGAATTCCCCTACCCCTGTTTGAAATATTATCTAACTTTTCTTGAAGTCTTTTGCAGAAATGACTAGACCAAAAGTTGCGGGAAGGGACATGCCACCCCGATATGTAAAAGAACGAGAGTTTAAAAGAGATGAAAAGAAAGCAGAGCTAGCCAAACAAAGGAAATAAACCAAGAAAGCCAGGGCAAAGAGACGAATTCCCATCGACCTTAATGTGCCTCCATGGGCTCGAAGTTCAGTTAATGCAATACGGGCCTTCGGGGCAGCTCATGAGATAGATTAGATGATTGCAACTAATCTTGCTGCAGAGGCCAAGGCAAACAATGAGGACCAAAACAACAATACTTCGGGGACCATTGTTTTACTTCAGGGAGATGCATCGGGCACTAATGCCCAGACACATGGAGCGACGGTTTAGTCAGAACCCCCTATTTACCTCCCTCTTTGTGTTTCTTTACTTTGCCTTTTGGATTCTATATTATTTGCATTTGAGGACAAACGCTCTTATTTGTGGTGGGGTGAGGCCCACCTTGTTTTGTTTGTTTCGGATACTTGTGTTTTGGTATACATTTGAGTTGTCTGTTTTTAAAACTGCTTTGTGATTGTTTGAGCTTGTGGCTCCGTTTATTTTTATTTGCAAAATGAATTTGACCCTTTCGAAATTTTTTGAATTTTTTCGCACATTTTTGCCACCCCTCGTGAGTTGAATGTGGCTGTTCTTTTGCAAAAAATTGAGTCTCGATTTTGATCAATACCGATGACTTGAATAGTGCTCTCAATTGAACGAACATCAATGTACGGCTACGATGAGGCCAAATGAAGTTGCATAGACAATATGTAAACTCTTTGCATCTCGTTGTGATTAGCCATTTATCGAATTGATTCTCTTGTAATGACCGTTTCACACTAGCGAAAGTGTGTGGTCTTGTTTGACTTAAGTGTCGATGCCTTGTGTGATTAGGTTTCCTTAAACCTTGCATGAATAAACCTAGAATTTGCCCTGTTAGTTTGATTGATTTGAAAGGTGTGCTCTTGAAATGATCTTAGGCAAATTTAAAGAGTGTGAGCCAAATTTGACATATACTTCTTTTGTGGCCTACCCGTGAGCGTGTGAAACTCTTTTGAACACCCTTTGAGCCTTACCTTTCTTTGGAAGAACCTTGATGAACCCTAGACCTTACTTGTTCCACTACCTATAATCCTCTTGATTTGTGGTTTAGCGAATAGCCAACTTAGATCGAAAGCCTAAGTTGGGGGTGTGGTAAAAAGGAAAAGGAGAAGTCAAGAAGTGCAAGAAAAGTTTCCCTTAACCCCTGGTGTTGCAGCACAATGGAAACCCTTCGAAAAAAAAACATATTTTTGGAATAAAGTACCAAGGAAATCGGGTTTCCAAGCAATCCATTGAGGTGAATGAAAAGATGACTTAGAAGCACTAGAAAAAGAATTGATAAAGGAAAAGAAGGGAATGCCTTGAGAACACCACATCTCACGAGGATGAAAAGTCATTGAGCCTAAATGACCATACCTTTGCACTCATCCCTATTACAAGCCTTAGAAAGACCTTTTTGATCTTGAACAAGTCGAACCGAAGGTTGATTGGAAAATAAGGGCAAACCTATGAGTGAAAACATGCATTGTATTCCTCTTGTTGAGTGTGAGCGTTGCATCTGATTCCTGATCTTAAATTGATTTACCCCTATGCGTGAATATGGAATCATTCTTTGTGTGAGGGCATTCAGATACTGTTGTTGAGCTTGAACTTACATTATTAGCAAGTATTGCGAGCATGAGAATCTTTGGTAATGGTGTGTCACAACTTGAATCTTTGAGTACACAATTGATCCTTGCATAAGTAAATTTGAATCTGGTTATTTGCATTCATGATTTAGTCTTGTGTAGCACTATTTGAGACACCTTGTTGAACGACTGAACTTGAGTTTACTTGAGGACAAGCAAAAGTTTAAGTTGGGGGTGTTGATGAGTCCACAAATTGGACTCATTTAGGGCTTTATTTTAATAGAAATAGTGTCCTCAAATGCTTATTTATTCTAAATATCTAATGAAAACACTTAAGTTTCAGGTATTTGAAGCTTTAGTGGAAGCATGGACACTTAGGCGCAAAAAGGAACAATAAGGCTGAAAAGAATGAAGAAGTTGAAGCTTGAGCATCGCCAATCACACTTGGCGATTCACTGAAGGAACACATTGCGCCTTTTATTCCAGTACGCGAAGCCCTGAAAGAGCAGGATCAAAAATGCGATGAAAGGAGCAGTTGGCATATCGTCGAATAGTCTGCGAAGCAGTACATTGTTGCCCAATGGCACAGAGCATGACGATGCTAAAGGCTAGTGCAAGACGGCGATGAACTACACCAAAGAGCGAATCACCGAGTTAATCAGAGATTCGGACTAACCTCGCCAAACGATCCGCCAGAACAAATTTCTGAAGTCTATAAATACTAAACTTGTTATTAATTTTTAGGAGTGGAACATTTATTTTAATTTCGAGAATAGAATAGTACTTTTTGGGATATTTTCTCTCAAGTTTGGAGAGGGTTTTTGGGAGACTTGAAGAAAGAAGAATTTCATCTTCCCCAAGTTGGAAGTGGGTCTTATTCATTCTTCTTCCTTTGCTTAAATCAAGGTTTAATTCCTTATACCCATTTGATTTTAGTATCATTTTAGGTGTATTTTGTTATTTCTTGATGTGTGGCTAAAAACCCCCATTCTTGAGCAAATATGTGTTGATATTGTTGTTGGGTCTTGCTTGCTGATAGGATAGGTGTATTTTAATGGTGATTTCACCAAGTGGTTGTGGTTTAATGTAATAGGTGTGTAGTTGCAAATACAAAATCACCCATGTATTTTCAGCTTGCCCGAGAGGGAGATCGCGAAACCAAGACAGCTAGACTGATGGCCTAAGGAGTGGGTCGACATGAGGTTCAGGCCGAAAGGGTGAGCCCTAGTCCCATATCCTAACACTTAGCTCGTGAGAGTGAGTGGGGTAAGGCGTAGGCTGGCCTTCATGCGACAAATGGGTGTTTGAGAGGAACGCATTTGAAACGGGGTAAGTTACCCGAGAGGGAACTTATTTCCATCTAAAGCTTAGCCTAGTCACTATTATCTTGCAAATGTCCTATCAAAAGCAAGAACTTGTATTGTGGTCACACCCCAAGAACTTGTCCCCATACTTGATTTTCTTGTTATTTTTGTTGTTTCTACTACTTGTGAAGAAACCTCCAATTGATATTTGACACCTTTGTGTCACTTAATTTACAATATTTTTAATCGTTAATGTATTTAGCTATGACTAGTTTGAACTAAATTTTATTTTTCTACTAATTCTCAAAACCTATCCCTTGGGACACGACCCCAACCCTTGGTTGGGTTACTATATTATCGACGATAGTAGACTCTCGTACTGTAGGTTAGTGTCGTTGGTCACTATAAGCATCACATATCACAAATGTCAGTGTAAATCAACTCTAAGAGATTAGAATTCCTTTCAACAGATTTATAAGAATGCTCAGCATACTTAGATTCCACACAAAGTTAAAAAATTTATTCATTGCACTCAAAGTTAGACAAAACTTCTAAGTTGATCAGTTTTCCTTACAAGGTTTTGTAATTGAAATGCCCCAAGTGTTCATGTCACAAACAGTTTGACTCAATCAAGTAAGAACAAATAAAAATATTGAGTTTGAAAAGCTCTCTGCGAGGTAGCTTTTTCTCACAAATATTTTGTTCCTGTTTCTTACAATTTTGTGTGATACAAACACTGTTTAGAGTCATCACCTTGTCAAATGTCCTTTTCGGAAGGATCTTTCCATAACTTTCAATTTGATTGTTATAGAACTACCCATGAACAAAGTTTAATCGGGTCCAATAAAGGCAATATAGTCCAAATGCTTCTTTTACAAAACATCACAAATGACTATTCACCAATATTCATGTATTGTCTATACAAATAGTTATATTTAATAGACATATCTTTTCATGAAAAATCACAACATTTTAAGTGACACTTTTTTCATAAAAGAACTCAATTATTTTGAACAAGTATACATATAATTTGGTAGTTTCATACTAGTCATACCATATACTAGTAAACGAGAAACTCAACGACCACAACATCAAATATACTCCAAGAATTTTGTGGGTCTAACATAATACAAAAGTATCATCGAATTTCATATCCTGTGCTCCAAATTTAAATCAGACACTAAGTCTAATTTTATCTTTGTCATAAGCAAAGAATCCCCCACATTTTAAATATGATCTCAAAATTATTTTTCAAGCATTTGAAAATAGTTTTTCTACATATTTTTTTCCTCATGCTATTAAAGTGTCATTGGCAACATGAAACCACTTTTGAAAATATTATTTTCCAAAAGAATTATAGTGCTTCAATTCCATTTGACAATTTTTACACAATGTCAAAGTTCATTCCATAGAGGCACAAAATCACAAACTCTAAGTCGCTGGTATTTTTCCTCTATCACAAATAGACATACCACTTAGTATTTAAAATACTAACAATAAAGATAAATATTGTTGTACAATTTGTTTCTATATAACAGTGAAGTTTATAGAAAATCAAAAGTACAACATTGACTTATTATGTGAAGTTTTCATATTCTTCAAACCAATTGCATGGTCTAATTTATCCAGAGTAGATAACTACAAAAGTTTTTAGTCTACAAAAATCATATTCAATCAAATTTCGCATGGAGTACAAAACTACAAAAAAAAAAAATCAGTCTCCAAACAGAATTGAACATATTCATAGATATGCTTTTCTTTTCAAATAGCCTTCCAACTATAACATTTTGACATACTATTTTATCAAACAAAAATGTGCATCTCTCATTCTGCAAACTAATGAATTTTAAAGGCAACACTTTTTGACAAGGAAAATTCATTCAAAAAACCATATGGTTTTCAGATCTTTTTCCAAAAACATACATGATAAATATCAAAACTGTTAACTTTTAGAAACTATTTTCCTCCTTATATAAATAATAAGAAGGTTACCTGGTGTAATCTTTAATCGAAATACCACAAATTCTTCTAGTACATTCACACTTTGACCTTGCTAAACAAAGCACCGAATTCTGGAGAAGTAATGCATTAATCTTCTACTTTCATGATCTGTTTCTATCAATCAGTAGAATACAAGAAATACCGACAGTATAATAATTTCCTTCAGATTGTTGTTCTTCTTGTATTCCTAAGATACTTAGACCAAAAACTTTAAAGAACTTGATAAGAAACAACAAAGTTTAAAGAGCATTTTCAAAACTAGAAAATTAAAACTAGTAGAGAAAATAGAATTAGAAACAGATTAGAAACAATATACAAAATATTTTTCTTAAAGAAGAAAATCGAATCCACTGAATGCACAGTGTCCCCTTAAGGAAATTATTCTCCTCAAGTACCCGAGGTTAATGGAATATATACTCCAAGGATAGAACGATCTTAGTCACCGGTGTATCGGTACCTAAAACCACGGTGTCAGCAAACCACTCAACGACAATAAAGTACACTTAGAATACTTGATTTAATAGTAGTAGAAGACGTCCAGAAAAATTCGTTCAACTAAAATGAGAGGAAATCTCTCAATTTATAGAAGACAAAGGGTAGTGTGAAAAGTTTCTTATTGTGCCTTAACCGGAAAGGTCACAAACCTTTGGAAAAGTCACAATCTTTCGGAAAGGTCACAACCTTTCATAAAAGTCACAATTTTTCATAAAAAGTCACAACTTTTCATAAAAGTCACAACTTTTCATAAACGTCGCAACTTTTCATAAAAGTTACAACTTTTCATAAAAATCGCAACTTTTCATAAAAGTCGCAACTCTTCATTTTCCATTCACAACTTTTAAAACCAGACAAATTCAAAATCCCCGAACTCTTAATCATGGTTCTGCCTATGCAATTAGGTTTATTTAACAAATACATTTATCTGAAATTCCATAAATATATTCTTCTCTTATATTTTGAAAGGTTTCTTATGAGTTAGTTTATATTATATACTAGTTCAATTTCAGTTGGATTGAATAGGCGATCAGGTCCATCCAACGAATACAGTTAGCTGGACTTCCATAAATTTATTCTTCTCTAATATTTTGAAAGGTTTCTTATGAGTTAGTTTAGATTATATACTGGTTCAATTTCAGTTGGTTGAATGGAATGAATCAAAATGGCCTGAGTAAATAAATAAGAAGTTGTAAATCAATTCAAACTTAGAGCATTTTTGACATTGTTGTTGGGAAATCAAAAACACTTATTTTGAGAAAAAAACATTTTTTTGAAAAATTAAGTGTTTGACAAATCAGTAAAAGTGTTTTAAATGGAAGCAAAAGCAATTTTTCTGCTATTAGGAAGAAGCTAAAAATTTCTGCAAAAGCAGAAGTAGAAACAAAAAAATATTTTTCTCAAGACCAAAATATCCTTTTCATATATACATATTTATCAATATATTTCTTATTAATTAATTAGCATATTTCATAAGTTTGGTTAAAATTTCATTTAAAAAATTTTATTTTTTATTTTATATACTAAATTTTATAATTTATTTTACATTTATATATTATTATTTTATATATCATATATTATTTTACGTTTTTTTTTGTGGAATTAGAAAAAAAAAATAACAACAATATTTTTACAAGATTAGAAAAAAAAAAACAATTAAAGATTTCAGCCTTCCAAAAAGGTATAATATTGATTCAAAAATTTAAACATGTAAATTTTAATTTTAAAAAATTTAAATTTAATTAATTTTTTTATAATGGATATTTAAAATTGTTTATCTCTATAAAATAATTTTAATATTAGAAATACATTAATAGTTGTGTTTTTTTGTATTTTACTCTTAAAAGCATTTTTTTTTAAAAAAGATTAGTCAAACGCAATTTGCTTATGAAAAGCACTTTTCAAATGAATTTGAAACTTTTTTTCAAAAGCACTTTTCTACAAAGCCATTTTAAAAAAATATTCCTAAAAATAAGTTATTTTTAACAATAATGCCAAACAACTCTTAAACAAATTAGATGAGTCATATTTTTATGAGTTAACGTTATCACCTTTGCACTTTCCGTTCCTTTTTCTTTCCTAATGATTGTTGTTATATTGATTTATATGTTTAATATTGTCTCACTATTAACGAAAAATAAGTTCCTGCTATCTTGATGTTTTGATGATTTGACAAACTTTGGGGATGATAAAACTCCAGTTACCCGAAGAGTTCTTGTTGATAGGGGGAACTGGTGAATAAGTATGTTATCATCAAAAGGGGGGAAAATGTTAGTTCGAAGCTGATATGAGATGTTAGTTCGAAGTTGAGATGAAGTTTTGATGATTTAACAAACTTATCGATTAAACAAGGAACCAGATCCTTGTTACTGGGACTGCTGACAGGAAAGTGAATGAATGCACTCAGTGTGAGGAATATTTGTGTGTAATCATCAAAAAAGGGGAAAATGTTATAGTCTAGGTGTTTTGATGATCCTCACAAATGCAGGGACCTGGTCCCTGGTAGAGTGCTCTCGTCCAGGTACAACTGTAAAGTTGTCATGTCAGGTGGTAGGTGAAAAGTGCAGTGTCCTACACCAATAGAAAGAGCGGACGAGATTGAATGCTTCAGTGTCTTACAAATGCGGGGACCTGGTCCCCAGTAGAGTTTTCTCTATCATCTCCATCAGATGTATAATGGGGTACAGCTGTAAAGCTGTCGTGTCAGAGGTTGGTGAGGCGTCAGTGTACTACACCAATCAGAACGGAGGAGGGTGTTTGTCCAATGGGTAATAATTCTTTATGGTTGATAATTTATACATGACAAACCCCATAATTAATTCATTCATCCAAAGAAGGAAGTCAGCAAACAAACCTTTCAAGAACTCATAAAGAAGTTTGCAAGGGACCTGGTCCCTGCAAGACTGCGACGTGAAAAGGTGACAAGACAGCTGTCAAAAAAGCTGCCACCTCTAATGTGGTAGGTGCACAGCTTTTCTAAACACCAGGCCTTCAGCCAATAGGAGTGTTTCAACAAGTTTGTGTTGATTTATATCATCTCTTTCCAAAATACACAAACTCAAGATTTGGCAAACTAAATTTGGATTTTCTCTTAAAATTCACAAGCTTAAAAAGACAAAGCCATCTTCAAGGAAGAACTCAAGCACAAGAACACATACAACAAGAACCTGATCAACTGAAGGAGAGCTTTCCGTATCTGTTGTTGTTCTTGATTGTTTGTATTTGAGCTTAACTTGTACGATTCGTTTCATTGTTGTTAGAAACGTTTCAAACTTTGTTTGAGTCTTGTAAGAACTTAGTTAGGAGTAACTTTGTGTCTTACGGTTAAAGTCTATACTGATCTGTTAGGATTAGTATAGTGGGCGGTGTGGTATCCGCTTAGAAAAGTCTAAATTATCTAGGGGTGATAGCTTAGTGGGCAGTGTTGTATCTGCTCTGGCTCAGCTAAGTCATAGAAGGTTTTACTTAGTGTGGAGATTAGCAGGCTAATCTCATTTTGTAAACTGGCTTTTACTTTTGCTTGGAGAAGATTAGTGAAAGCAATTTGAAAAGTCCTGGCAGGCCAGGTCGTGATTTTACTCCCTTGAGCAAGGAGGTTTTCACGTAAAGTTGTTTGTTTAATCTTTACTTTCAGCACTTATTTTGCTGTCTGTTATTGTAACTGTGCTGAGGACCTGGTCCCATCGAAACAAGTGGACGCATATATTTAGTTATTGTTCTTGTTGAGTCAAAGGACCTGGTCCTTGATTGATAAGTGGACGCATACATTCCAACCGTTCCTATTTACTTGTCATACTGCAAATTGAATCTAGCACAACACATGAAAAGATATATTTAGATAACTGATTCATTTCATAGTAAAGAAATTAAGAAATACTTTATATTTTACTACATACTACGGAAAAAAAAACATTGTTATAAATGCATCTATATGATGATATGGTATACGATAACAAAGTAGATAAAAGAACAAACATGCAATAAGGTGAACCTTTTCAAATATAATATAAACCAACAGTCAATAGAATGCAGCTTGTAGGACAGCCTCACATGAAAGTACAAACTACATAACCGTCCATTTTTGGGGCTGCACTAATATGGTTGACAATATGTGAGTAGAATATATTTTCTTTGATATTTCATATCATTTAATTGGTTTAATTAGTCTTTTTCATTTTTTGTTGGATTGTGTTTTTATTTGTTTAACAATCAGGTATTTGAAATTTAAATTATATAAATATAATTTTCAAGATTCGAATTTGAGATATATATCTACTTAAAAGTGAAAGATATGATCTATCCCATCATACGCCTCACGTCTCATTGAGCTCAGTTAATGTGAAGGATTTGATCCATTGCACTAGAATCCCCACATTACTTTAGGCCCATTTAAGGTTCCTACTAGAGACATTTTCATTCTTAAGAGTACTCGAATCTGAGATATGCATTTATAAATGAGAGAACTGATTTATCCACACTCTAATATAAACAACATTTAACAACAATAAAGATATACATTAATAAAGTGTGTTGAAGTGTTTACAGACATAAGTTAATTGTCATTAGACCTAATGTCACTATAAGTTTTAGTGATGTTTATAAAGAGTGTTAAAATATAATTATCACCGATAATTGCATCAAAAAATATATACTTATATAGTAAGAATTAAACTTATTGTTAGTAATTAATTTGTCTCTACCTATATATAACTCCTTTATTTTTTTCAACCTCCTTATCACTTCAATTTTTTCTTTTGTGGGACCTCTCAAATGTCCTTATATATAGCCTTGTCTACCTCCCATTTCAAACCAAAAATACTCAATCATCATTGAAGAGTTCTTGTACTTGATAATTATGGTTTTCCTTGTTTCTCTTCTTGTGCTTTCCTTATTCTCTTTTAGTAATTCACAAGGTCCACCTTCTATTGGCTACTATCCTAGTTCTAGAGTTGGATCCTTACATTTTAGCCAAAGTTTTAGAAATTTATGGGGTCCTCAACATCAATCACTCAACCAAGATACTTTAACAATTTGACTTGATCATAACTCAGGGAGTGGATTTAAATCATTAAGAGATTATCGATCTGGTTATTTTGGCACCTCTGTCAAGCTACAACCTGGTTACACTGCTGGAATTATTACTTCTTTCTACGTGAAAAATCTTAAAATTAACTCAAATACAAAATATAAAATGTTCTACTATGTTATTTCTAATATGTATAAATCTTCGTTATAGCTTTCGAACAGTGAAGACTTTCCAGGGCATCATGATGAAATTGATATTGAGTTCCTTAGGACTACGCCAGATAAGCCATATGTGTTGCAAACAAATGTGTACATGAAAGGAAGTGGAGATGATCATCTTATTGGCAGAGAAATGCAGTTTCATCTTTGGTTCGATCCAACTAAAGGTTTTCACAATTATGCTATCCTTTGGAACCCCAATGAAATAATTTTGATTTTGTTAAAAATTAATATGAGGAAGAAATAACTGAATGGTGTTGTATTGATTTATATCTTTAAAATAATATAAGCTATTATGTCACGATTAACCAAAACAAGTTATTATTTCTTGTCCCGGGTGCACATTAAATCTGGCAGAACAAAAGTTGATATATTTATATAACTGATTCACTTCATAGTAAGCAAATTAATAGATACTTATTTCACTAAATGAAAAAAGAGAGTACAACACGCATTTATATGATGGTTTGGTACGATAATATAAAGTACATCAAAGAACATATTAACAATCAACAAGGTGAACACAAGCTCATTTATTGGAAAAAACCTCACATGGAAATACAAACTATATAACCAATTCTCTTCCTAAATACACACTAGCGCCGTCCATTTTTGGGGTTGCAAAGATATGAGTAGGGTATGCTTTTTTTTTATTTTTAAAACATCCATAGTATTGGTTAGGTCTTTAAAATTTGGAAAATATTACCTAAATATGCATCTTATTTTACTATAATTTCTAAAAAAATTTACCATTTAATTCTTTTTCAAAAATTTCTGTCCGATACATCACTCTCCTCACACTTATACATCGTATCCCCTTCTCGGATACATCCCTCCTCTCTCTGATACATCCCTCCTTTCTCTGATACATCCCTCATCTATGTATCCGGAATTCCAGTGATGTATCCGGATGTCCTATCGCCTCTCTGATACATCCTCACCTATATATCTGGATGTCCAGTGATGTATCTGGAAGTCTAGCGATGTAGACATTTTTGTAATTTTAAAAATAGTAGAGAAATAATGTTGCTCTTAACATTACGATATTTATATAAATTATACTTAAATTTTTCGTTACTAGGAATATTAATCTAGAATGAATAATCAGATCTATCCAACTTCATATCTCTCTTGTTGAATTGGTGTGTACCGGAGAAAATGTAATGAAAATTCCTAACACACTAACTTTTTCTAGATCTTGAATAAAATAATTACGGATAACAAAAAAAAAGAAAAGGTAATAAGCAAATTGCTTCTTTGTCACTACGTATATATACCAACTCCTTATCACTTGATATATTTTCTTTTGTGGGGCCACTCAAATGTCCTTATATATACCCTTGTCTACTTCTTCTCATTTCAAACCAAAAGTATTCATCATCATTCTCAAGCAATTGTTAAGTATGGTTTTACTTGTTTCTCTCCTTGTGCTTTCCTTATTCTGTTTAAGCAATTGTGAGGGTTCGGGTTGGCCTTCTCCGGGCTACTATCCTAGTTCTAGAGTTGGATCCTTACATTTTAGTCAAGGTTTTAGAAACTTATGGGGTCCTCAACATCAATCACTCAACCAAGATACTTTAACAATTTGGCTTGATCATAACTCAGGGAGTGGCTTTAAATCTTTAAGAGATTATCGATCTGGTTATTTTGGCACCTCTCTCAAGCTACAACCTGGTTACACTGCTGGAATTATTACTTCTTTCTATGTGAGAACTCTTAAACACAAATATTATATATATATATATGTATGTCGTCATGATTTCTAATTGAATTTTTTTAATCATCTATTGGTAGCTTTCCAACAGTGAGGACTTTCCAGGGCATCATGATGAAATTGATATTGAGTTCCTT
>NW_006239520.1:182077-187406 GCF_000226075.1 Solanum tuberosum | reverse complement strand
AACAAATGTAAAATGAAAGGAAGTGGAGATGATCATCTTATTGGCAGAGAAATGCAGTTTCATCTTTGGTTCGATCCAACTAAAGGTTTTCACAATTATGCTATCCTTTGGAACCCCAATGAAATCATGTACGCCCTTATTCCAATTGCGAGTTCAACTGAATTCACTATTTTAGACTTAATCAAGTAACACATACATGAAAACAATCTTTTCTCTTTGTTTTTTCTAACGTGTCTATTTAATTGTGATGTGTAGATTTTTTGTGGACGATGTTCCAATCAGAAGGTACCCAAAGAAAAGTGATGCAACATTTCCAAAAGGCCAATGTATGTGTATGGTTCCATTTGGGATGCTTCATCATGGGCTACAAAGGATGGAAGCATTAAAGCTGATTATAGGTACTATTAGAATTGTATGATTGTCATATCTAAAAATTAAGGGTTTAAGTCATCTGTGGCCCCTTAAAGTTGTCTGCATAATTCATTTAGACACCTCAACTAGGACTAGCACCTATTGAACACCTCTATCCTCTCGAATTTGAACCATTTAGACACTTTTGCAGATGTGACATAAAAAGTGTAATTCACATCTTGGTAAATGTGTGAAATCAATATTTTAACATTTTTCCTTTTCCTTTTCAATATTTTCTTTTTATTTCTCATTATTTTATTTTTTTAAAATAACTATATTTTTCTTCTTCCTCTCTTTTAAAACCACACACCTACTGCAACCACTTCTTCAATACAATCCATCGCCATTTGTTTCCCCACAAATTTCCTTTTTTTTTTTTTTAAATCATCTTACTGTCACTTCCGTAGAAAAAAGATGGAGATCACTAGTTTTTTATCAAATAGAATGGAGATTATTATCTACGTCTTCTTTTCCGAAAAAATGGAGACCATCCATATCTTCTTTGCCGGAAAAAATGGAGATTATTATTTAAATATTTTCTCTCTCCTTCTTCACCTCTCCCCACACACACCCTTTCTTCCTCACAAATCGAACAGAAAAAAAATAATTTGATATAAAAAAACGAATCTTTTAAGAAAACACTATCAATTAATTAAATGGAAATAAGAAAAAAGGCATAAAGAGAAATAAAAATAATAAATTCATACATAATATATGTTAAAACCTCTAATTTTTCTAAATGGAAGTTAACAATGATGGACAAGGTAGTTCTGTTAGGGAAATAGAAGAAATGGAGAGGTTTGAGGTGGTGGGGTTAGGGGTGTATTAGTTTTTATTTTTTTAATTTAAAGTATTTTCTTTTAGGATTTTATTATATTCAAAATTCATTTTTATAATTATTTTAAATTAAAATGCCACGTGTCTTCATTTGATTTGACATTTTGCCACCTCATATGCATGTGTTTTACACACACACTTTCTCTTTAGACTAAGTGTCAGAAAAATGTTCAATAGGTATTTGTTTTTTAAGATTGGAGTGTCTAATAGGAAACAATGTCTGTTAAAGTTTTAAGGGGCCACAGATAACTTAAGCAAAAACTAAACTATTAAGAAGATGTGCAAAATAATTAATTTACTTAATGGTATTTCTAATAGGTACCAACCTTTCATTGGAAAATACAACACTTTCAAGATAGGTGGTTGTACCACCAATGATAATCCTTCATGCCACCCGCCATCTGGCTCTCCATCGAGAACCGGAGGGCTGAGCCGCCAATAGAGTGATCCCCTGGAATGGGTGCAAAGGAGCTAGAAAGTGTATGATTATTGCCGTGACCCTCACAGAGATCGTAGTCATACACCTGAGTGCTAGAGATGGAGAAAAGAAAAGAAAAAAAAACAATAGGAATATATAAAAAATTATAAATACAGTTTTTCTTGTGGAGTGTTTTGGGATGATTCATACTTGCCATCAATGTAATTGAAGCGTCCAACCCTTCAAGGATTTGGAGACGTGGAATTTTACTTAATTTTGTTGAAATTTGAATGTATAATAATGTGAGAATTTTTGTGCCTGTAATGAAGAGAGTATTGACCAACATGGGTTGTGCACTGGTGGGAGTGTTTCACCCTTAACCAGAGGTATCTGGTTCGAGCCCTGGGTATGGAGAAAATCCTGTTGGGAGCGCCACCCCCGAATGGGCCCTGCAGTGTGCGATTCGGATTTGGTCGGAGCTCCAATGTGGGCTCCGGACACCGGGTGGGAAACCAAAAAAATAAAATGAAGAGAGTATTGTAAGTGTACGGTTAGTTAGCAAATAAAGGTACTTTTGGTGAAAAGAGAATCTATGAACCATGCATTTGTCTTTACATTGCCAATTGCCATATTTTGTATTTTTGTTGGAACTACAATATTTTAGTGAGAAGAAGCTTGTTTTTTTTTGTTTATAGATTTGATGGATATTTTGCATTTATAACTACTGTATTAACATTTTATTTTGATTTTCTTAAAACATGGGTTATTTATGCTTCTATCGTTCTATTTTTTAGTATAGTATATCCTTCATTTTTCTTTACAATCATATTCTCTCAAATAATAGATATTCTTCCCCTTTGTTGGCTAGAATTATACAAGTATTAGTAATGTACTGATTAGTTGTGAGAGAATCTATGTGCATTATTTTATGCGGCTTAAGTCATCTACGACCCCTTAAAGTTATCCGCATAATTCATTTAGACACTTCAACTAAGACTTGTATCTATTGAACATCTCTACCCTTTCGAATTTGAACCACTTAAACATTTTTTGCCTACATGACACATTGTTTGTGATTCACCTCAGATAGGCACGTGAAAGGTGTATTTAATTAGGCTTTTTTTGTGAAAAAAAAAACACTTTCTTCTTCCTCACCTCTTTTCCATCTGTTCCTCCATCACACCAATTTGCCGGCGACGGCCGTACATCTTTTTTTTTTCTTTTTCTCCTCTGGACACTTCCATTCTTCTATCACCATCATTGCTCCTTTTAATTTTTGCCCCTTTGTCATTCATATTAAGATTGACATCACCATCATTGCCACCCACCGGCCACCGTCCCACCGCCATAGCTGCCATCAGGGGACGAACCAAAATTCATCTTTCTTGTATAAGAAATGGAATGAAAAAGAAAGTTAGTTGGAGAAATTGACGGCCAATTCCTCCACAACCCATCAAAAATAGCATAAATTTTTCATACATCTATTTTTTCTTTTATTCTCTATTGCAGAAGATCCACAAATGTTTGAAAACAATATATTTACATGGGTGGTTGCCGTGTCGTGGGTAGCACTGCCGAGGAAAAGCTGAGTTACGTTATGAGCTCCGATGAGATAGCAGGGGTGGGTAGTACTTTTTTTCTTTTATTTTGTAACTTAAATTAAATCCTTTTTTCATTTACTTTATAATACTTTTAAAATATTTTTTGAACTAAAAAATAACAGATGTCGTTATTTAATTCATTGAATTGCCATGTCATCACGTGTGTATTTCACACACTTTATATTTTTAGCTTATTGTCAAAGAAATATTTAAATGGTTCAAATTCAAAGCAATAGAGGTGTTAAATAGGTACAAATCTAGGTTCAGATGTCTAAATGAATTATCCGGACAACTTTAAGGGGTCATAGATGACTTAAGCCTATTTTATGCAGTATAAGTTCTACACGTATTAGTTATTCCATCTTCTATCCCACATAAACTAATACATACATTCCGTCATAACTAATACATGTATATTAGTTATGCGGATTTCTAAATTGTCAACCAAACGTTGTATTCATTTTGATACATGAATAACTTATTACCTATGTACCTACCCAACATCATATAGTTATATGAAAATTAATACATAAATAAATAATTTCTTATCTAGGTACCAAATGATAACGACCCAAATATCTTGATTATCATTTCCAAATATCTATTATACCCTTAAATTATCAACCTTTGTCTATTATCTTACTTCTTAAAATCACGATTAATTTGTTTATAAAAATAAATATTATTTCTGAGAAAAAAACATGTGAAATACTTATTAATATATTTACTATGATATTAATGCTCAACGATAATAAATTAATTTTGTTATTGTTAATAATAAAGTAAAGTTAAAGTCAAACGGTAAGAAATTGGTGTAAAACCCTATTCTCCTAAAAAAATCTTTCTACCCTAGCATATGTTGAAGCCGATTGGCCGCCAACCTACCACCTCCGGTTGGAGGTCCGATACTTTCAATAATAGAATTTCCACCACTAAAGAGCGCTTCCGGTTGTGAATCCGCCAATACAAACCCTACTTTGCCAAATAACATGACTTTTGCAAAATCTCTTAATCAAATGGAACATCCTTTTAATGAAGCCCTACGTAAAGATGTCCTAATGGTTGAGCATAACTCAAATAAAATAGACAGAAAGAAGTAGAAAGAGTGAATCAAACTGAAAATCTACAGCTAGCGGTGAACGAGATATTCTCTTATGAGTGGTAAGATTTGGAGGAACTAAGGAGAATTAAACCGAAACAATGAAATATTATGGGTGGATATCAGATTGGACTATTACGTAGTAAACATTGTTGTTCATCTTGTATTCCTAAGATACTTAGAACAAAAACTTTGAAGAACTTGATAAGAAACAACAAAGTTTAAAGAGTATTTTCAAAATTAGAAAATTAAACTAGTAGAGAAAATAGAACCAGAAATAGATTAGAAACATTATACAAAATATTTTTCTTTAAGAAGAAAATCGAGCCCACTGAATGCACAGTGTCCCCTTAAGGAAATTATTCCCCTCAAGTACCCGAGGTTAATGAAATATATCCTCCCAGGATAGAACGATCTTACTCACCGGTGTATCGATACCTACAACCACGGTGTCAGCGAACCACTCAACGACAGTAAAGTACACTTAGAATACTAGATTTAGTAGTAGTAGAAGAAGTCAAGAAAATTTTTTTCTCTTAAAATGAGAGGAAATCTCTCAATTTATAGAAAACAAAGGGTAGTGTGAAAATGTTCTTATTGTACCTTACCGAAAAGGTCACAAACCTTTGGAAAAGTCACAGGACTTTACATAAAAGTCACAACTTTTCATAAAATTCACAACTTTTCATAAAAGTCGCAACTCTTCATAAAAGTTGCAACTCTTCATAAAAATCGCAACATTTCATAAAAGTCGCAACTGTTCATAAAAGTCGCAACTCTGCATTTTCCATTCACGCCTTTTAAAACCCAACAATCTCCCACATGAATGGGGAATGACTCAAAGACAAAGAAACGGACAAGTATGTGTACTTTACAAGCAAGAATTAATTGCATCTGGATAAGTAGGTTTCCTCTTGGACTTTCCGTAGTGAACATATGTCGGATATACTCAGTCAATCGGTA
>NW_006239520.1:181665-181808 GCF_000226075.1 Solanum tuberosum | reverse complement strand
ATGAGAATGGATTGAGTTTGTTGACAATGCCGAACCGTTAGTCACAATTTTATTTTTCTCCTTGAATCTAGCTCTTGGGATCTCCGGTCTGCTAGATAGAGTTACCGCCATGCTGACTTGTCCTAAGCCGTAAACCCATTCCC
>NW_006239520.1:168590-181648 GCF_000226075.1 Solanum tuberosum | reverse complement strand
CCTTAGATGATCTTTCAACTTTCTCTCTAGTTAGGCCTTTTTGTAAGTGGATCCGACACATTATCCTTTGACTTTACATAGTCAATTGTGATAATTTCACTAAAGAGTAGTTTTCTAACGGTATCATGTGTATGTCTTATATGACAAGACTTTCCGTTATATATCATGCGACATGCCCTACCTATTGCATCTTGACTATCAAAGTGTATGCATACTGATGCCAATAGTTTGGGCCAAAAAGAATATCTATCAAGAAATTCCGGAGTCTTTCAACTTATTCACCAACCTTATCTAAAGCACCTAGCTCACAGATCATTGTAGAGCTAGCGATTTATGTCCTTTTTGGAATATTTCCAAGAGACTGCTCCTCTACCAATAGTAAATACATATCCACTCATGAATTTTACTTCATTTGTTCGGTGATCCAATTTGTATCACTATATCCTTTCAATACTGCTGGATATTGTTAAAATACAAGATGTGGTTTTAAGTATTTATTAAGTACTCCAAAACTCTTTTCATTGTCATCCAATGAGTTCGATTGGGATCACTCGTGAACCGGCTAAGTTCATTAATAGCACATGCTATATCTGATCCTGCACACTTCGTGATATACATCATACTTCCCAATACTCTAGCACAATCCAAATGTGAGTCACTTTCACCTTCACTCTTTTGAAAGGCAAAACTCACATTTATTGGAGACTTGACAATATTGAGATCTAAACATTTGAACTAGTCAAGTACCTTTTCAATGTAATGAGATCGTGACAATGCTAAATATCTTGGAGTTCTAATGATTCTTATACTTAAGATCACATCAGCAACTCCACGATCTTTCATATCAAAGTTGCTTTCTAGCTTATGTTTAGTAGCATTTATGTCATTAGTCTCTCTACTGATGATCAACATATCACCAATATACAAACAAACAATGACCTTGTGATTTTAATGTAAACACATTTATCACTTTCATCATTCTCAAATCCATTTACCAACATAGTTTAGTCAAATTTCTTATGTCATTGTTTGGGTGCTTGTTTTAGTCCATAAAGTGACTTAACAAGTTTACACACTTTCTTTTCTTTACCAGGAACCACAAAACCCTCCAGTTGTTCCATTCAAATTTCTTCCTCCAATTCTCTATTTATGAAAATTATTTTCACATGCATTTGATGAATTTGGAGGTCATATACCGCAACTAATGCAATTAACATCCGAATGAATGTAATTTTAGTTAATGACGAGTATGTGTTGACAAAATCAAAACCTTACTTTTGTCTACAACCTTTGACACAAAGTCTTGTTTTATATTTGTCAATAGTTTCATCGACTTTCATTTTCCTTCTGAAGATTCACTTTGAACCCAAAAGTTTATTTTCTGGAAGAAAATCAATTAACTTCCAATATGGTTTCTCAAGATTGAATCAATCTCACTATTGACACCATCTTTCCAAAAGGATGAGTCTACAGAATACACAAGAAATGTTACAAAATCATATTCGAAAGAAGTAGATGTCCTTCGACATTTACTACGCCTCTGAATCTCTTTATTAAGTACATTCTCCTTTTTTCTTTCCATGGTCTTTTAGACCCTTCACTAGACTAATCAAGTCTAATTTTACAGTCCACAATCATAGGTCCTATTTTAATCCTTTTAGGAATAGGAACTTGGACTTCGGCTTCGGCTAGACACCCCCACACTTTGAAATATTTCAAGTTGGATTTCATTCCTTTCCATTTCTCATATGGAATAGATTGTGTCCTGAACAAACAAAACTTTATATTGCTTTCTTTCTGGAAAGACAACTTTTTGTTGTTCCTTTTTGCTGTAAGGATAGCTTCTCCACACAAGTTTTGTGGTAAACTTGAACTTATAAATAATGTAGCCATCATATCCTTCAAAGTTTGATCCTTTTTTCCATTCTGCAATTCCAGTAGATTGAGGTGAATATGGCAGTAGTTTGATGGATAAATCCACTTTCTAAACATATTTCTGCAAAAGGAGATTTATATTCTCCATCCCTATCACTTCTTATCTTTTTTCCAACTGATTTTCAACTTCAATAGTATATTGTCTAGACATTTCTATTGCTTCATCCTTACCATTCAACAAATAGACATAACCGTATCAAATGCAATTGTCAATAAAAGTTATGAGATACTTTTTCCTACCACGAGATGGTGTTGACTTTGTATCACAAATGTCAGTGTAAAACAACTCTAAGGGATTAGAATTCCTTTCAACAGATTTATAAGAATGCTCAGCATACTTAGATAAAGTTAGACAAAACTTCTAAGTTGATCAGTTTTCCTTGCAAGGTTTTGTAATTGACATGTCCTAAGTGTTCATGTCACAGGCAGTTTGACTCAACCAAGTAAGAACAAATAAATATATTGAGTTTGAAAAGCTCTCCGCGAGGTAGCTTTTTCTCACAAATATTTTGTTCCTCTTTCTTACAATTTTATGTGAAGTCATCACTTTGTCAATGCCCTTTTTGGAAGGACCTTTCCATAACTTTCAGTTTGATTGTTATAGAACTACCCATGAACAAAGTTTCATCGGGTCCAATAAAGGCAATATAGTCCAAATGTTTCTTTTACAAAACATGAAAAATGACTATTCACCAATATTAATGTCTATACAAATAGTAATATTTAATAGACATATCTTTTCATGAAAAATCACAACAATTTAAGTGACACTTTTTTCATAAAAGAACTCAATCATTTTGAACAAGTATACATATAATTTGGTAGTTTCATACTACTCATACCATATACTAGTAAAAGAGAAACTCGACGACCACAATATCAAATATACTCCAAGAATTTTATGGGTTTAACATAATACAAAAGTATCATGAAATTTCATATCTTGTTCTCCAAATTTAAATTAGACACGAAATCTAATTTTATCGTTATCATAAGCAAAGAACCCCCAAATTTTAAATATGATCTCTAAAATATTTTTCAAGTATTTGAAAATAGTTTTTCCACATATTTTTTTTTTCTCATACTATCAAAATGTCATTGGCAATATGAAACCTCTTTTGAAATATTATTCTACAAAAGAATTATAGTGCTTCAATTCCCTTTGACAATCTTTACACAATTGTCAAAGTTCATTCCATAGAGGCACATAATCACTAACTCTAAGTCAGTTGTCTTTTTTCTATCACAATTAGACATACCAATTAGTATTTAGAATACTAATAATAAAGACAAAAACTTTTGTACAATTTTTTCTTTATAACAATGAAGTTTATAGAAAACAAAAAGTACAACACTGACTTATTAGATGAAGTTTTCATATTTTTCAAACCAATTGCATAGTCTTATTTATCCAGAGTAGAAAACTACAAAAGTTTTTACTCTACAAAAATCAGACACGATCAAATTCATAGGGAGTACAAAACTACAAAAGTTTTTTTTTCTCCAAACAGAATAAAACATATTCATAGATTATCACATAGAAATGCTTTTCTTTTCAAATATTCTTCCAACTATAACTTTTTGACATACTATTTTATCAAACAAAAATGTGCATCTCTTATTCTGCAAACTATAGAATTTTAAAGGCAACACTATTTGCCAAAAAAAATTCATTCAAAAACATATTATTGCAGATATTTTTCCAAAGACACACATGATAAATGTCAAAAGATTTAACTTTTAAAAAAACTATTTTCCTCAGATAAATAATAAGAAGGTTACCTGCTGTAATCTTTAACTGGAATACCACCAACTTTTCTGATACATTCTCACGTCGATCTTGCTAAACAAGGCATCGAATTTTGAAGAAGTAGTGCATTAATCTTCTACTTCCATGATCTGTTCCCTCAATCAGTAGAGTACAAGAAATACCAATATTATACTAATTTCCTTAAGATTGTTGTTCATCTTGTATTCCTAAGATACTTAGAACAAAACTTTGAAGAACTTGGTAAGAAACAAAACAAAGTTTAAAGTGTATTTTCAAAACTAGAAAATTAAACTAGTGGAGAAAATAGAACCAGAAATAGATTAGAAACAATATACAAAATATTTTTCTTTAAGAAGAAAATCGAGCCCATTGAATGCATAGTGTCCCCTTAAGGAAATTATTCCCCTCAAGTACCCGAGGTTAATGAAATATATCCTCCCAGGATAGAACGATCTTACTCACTGGTGTATCGGTACCTAAAACCTCGGTGTCAGCAAACCACTCAACGACAGTAAAGTGCTCTTAGAATACTAGATTTAGTAGTAGTAGAAGAAGTCAAGAAAATTTTTTCTCTTAAAATGAGAGGAAATCTCTCAATTTATAGAAAACAAAGGGTAGTGTGAAAAGGTTCTTATTGTGCCTTACTGGAAAGGTCACAAACCTTTGGAAAAGTCACAGTCTTTCGGACAGGTCATAACCTTTCAGAAAAGTCAGAACTTTTCATAAAATTTGCAACTTTTCATAAAAGTCGCAACTCTTCATAAAAATCGCAACATTTCATAAAAGTCGCAACTCTTCATAAAAGTCGCAACTCTTCATTTTCCATTCACACCTTTTAAAACCTAACAAACATGTGTTTATCTATTTGACTCATCAAGAAGATAACATTCATATGATATCAAAAGTATCTTTGTATATCATATGTAGAGATTGGTATACCTACTTCATGAGAACATTGATCTTTGATGCTAGATTTATGATTAATGAGGAAACACCTATGTGTATGGCGTGGATTTCTTTCTCTAACATATAACCCACTTTTTTTGTTAAGTAAATTTATTCTCTAGTTTCAACCGTAGGTAAATCAATCCAGCTAGATCAAGCCACCATTAACAAGACAAGAACTACTTTTGCATGAGTTTAGGTGATGGTTGATCTTAAAGGTGATTTTTCCAAGGCACTGAAAATACAGATAGAAAATTAATACACTGAAGAGATAAGGTCTAGTGTGATTGATGTTAAGTACGATTATATGCAAAATATTTTCTACAATGTAATTAAAATGTAGGGCTATAGTAAAGAAGAATGCAAAGACACCAATAAAGGAAAGCATAAAGTTGTAAGCAAGGAGTAACAAGTCATGGAGGAAATTTAGAAAGGTCAAGAACAAACGAGACCAATTCACAAATAGTAGGGGATCTAATACAGTGTAGTAGGGGGGATCTGATACAGTGTGGTGTGAGATAAAATAAATAAGAAATGCTCAAAGAATAGTCATGATAGTCAAATTCCAACTCTAATTATATAGAACCCATTTGCTGCTCATTGAATAGAAGGAGTTGATATAGTTAGCAGCCAAGCCAAAAAAAATGCAATAGTCCAAAGGTTACTCCAAAATAAGAGAATAAAAGGTATGAAAAAGAATCCTCTAGGGATTGGGTCACTAAATCCTTTGGTGGGATGTTGCAAGCAAAACATTCAACAACTATATTTCCTGGACAATAGGACAATATGCGGCACAATCAACATCATAATGCTCAAGAAAAGAAAAAATCTCTATATATTCATCAAGGTAGTCCTGAAAATGTATACTACCGAGAAGAGAGGAATAATAATATGCTTGTTGCTGTGCATAGTTTCGGAGATATGAATTTATTAAAGCTAGAGAAAAATTAGAATAATCAAACATGTAATGAAGACATCAGTGAAGACAAAGTAATGGAGAACAATGAAAAATTGATAGTGGTAGCTTTTAATTTTGAAGATCCCAAATCTTGGAGATAAGTGAATCTCCTAATAGAGTGCTACATGATATTATTGCTCATAACATAGAGAAGAATGTGTTATTGGAAATAGATGGTATAGAGTTGAGTGCTAAAATAGACCTAGAAGAGGTTAATGATGATGCACTGACACACATGGCCAACAAGACTAACTTATTTCCAAGGGTATTGAAAGCTACAAATAAAGGCAAAAAACAAGGTGATGATGAAAACGCACAACCTATCACAATTCCATAAAAAATAAATACAGTTGTTAATAATAGATGATGAAGTCC
Source organism: Solanum tuberosum (assembly GCF_000226075.1). Classification (NCBI taxonomy): domain Eukaryota; kingdom Viridiplantae; phylum Streptophyta; class Magnoliopsida; order Solanales; family Solanaceae; genus Solanum; species Solanum tuberosum. The sequence goes on along the minus strand of NW_006239520.1, from coordinate 175,664 downwards.
TTTATTTGTGACATAAGGTATGTGAAGTCTCAACAAGCCTTTCAGAGAGTTTAAATATTACACAAATATCATACCTTTACTTTTATTATCCTATTTAAATATTTTCAAGATAGCAGACACTCAACAAGTATAAAAGAAGATTGAGAATTCCTTTTGCTACTCTAACTGCAATGGTAAAATATGAATTTTCACCAATCATGATTTTGATAATATAGTTATTAGTAATACAAATTAATAATTAAAATACTATTACAGTTGACAATCACACTCTACCTCATAAGTTTGTTATTACTATGGTTTATGCAAAATGTAGTGTAGAACAAAGAATTGTGGGATGATATTTATCCGATAGAAGAGAATATAAAATAGAGTTTTGCTAGTTTGGGGTGATTTTAATGTACTGTTTAATTTGAGGAGAAAATAAGGGGCTAATCAATTTCAAATTCAGATAATAAAGATTTTGATTGTTGTATTATAACATGTGATTTAGTTGAGACTCAATTCAAAGAAAGTTTTTTTACATGGTGGAATAAAAGGGATGGTAATGTCTATATATTTAAGATGTTAGATAAAATTCTAATCATTAGGATATGCAAAATTTATATAATCATATGGAGGTGGAACACTTACCAAGAGTAGGTTCTGATCATGATCATATGTTTCTTATCTGTGAGGAAAGAAGGTCTAGAGATATAAAACCATTTACATTTCTAAAATTATGGAAAAATCATGCCTCTTTTTAGGAAGTAGTTAGAAAAAATTGGGCATCTTATACCTCTGACAATCCTTTCATAGTTGTAAGGAGAATATTCAAAGGGCTGAACTGTCCATTTGGAGTAAGGACCATATGGTGATATATTCAAGCAATTGATGTTTCTTACCATAAATAGGTTTTCCTTTTAAGAAAATGTTTTAACATTTTAACTAGTCCTTTTCTTGTAGGAAAGGTTTAGGACTCTATAAATATAGGCTTGTTCCTTCTAACTTAATTAGCATTCACAATGTAGTCCTACGGTTTTGAGAGTTGCGATTATGGAGGAGAATTTTGTGTACATCCTTGTATTTCGAGTGAATTGATTGAGTTTGTTTCTCTCTATATTTTGTACTCTCATATTTATAGTGGATTGCTAATCTCCTTTGTGGATGTAGGTCGATTGATCGAACCACGTTAAATCTGTCTCTTTTGGTGTATTTTTCGTTTGTCTTCTTACTCGTGGTCTTTCGAGGTTTGCTTTGCTAGCTTCTGCATTACACCTACTTATTTCGGTCCTAACAAGTGGTATCAGAGCCAGATTCAATGATGGAGTCAGGTTCAGTGGTTTAATAATCAATGGTTGAATCAAGTTAAAAATCGGGTGTTCATCTTGACGGGTGTAGTTCTAGCCGCAACCTTTTTTGATAGTAATGAAGATTTTTGTTGGAGAAATTGTTTCAAAGAGGTTCTCTGTGTCGAGACGTAGATTTGATGGAGGAGATTATGAAGAAGAGATGCAGGCTGTTGAAGATTATGTGAAAAAGGTGGACAAATTTATTTTTTCAGAAATTCAGGCCAAGGGGGAGATTTGTTGGGTATTATTTGCCTTGAGTTTCTTACCATAAATAGGGTTTCCTTTTAAGAAAATGTTTTAATATTTTAACTATTCCGTTTCCTGTAGGAAAGGTTTAGGACTATATAAATATAAGCTTGTTCCTTCTAACTTAATCAACATTCACAATGTAGTCCTAGGGTTTTGAGAGTTGTGGTTATGGGGGAGAATTTTGTGTACCTCCTTGTATTCCGAGTGAATTGGTTGAGGTTGTTTCTCTCTATATTTTGTACTCTCCTATTTATAGTGGATTTCTCATCTCCTTTGTGGACGTAGGTCGATTGACCGAACCACATTAAATCTTTGTGTCTTTTGTGGATGTAGGTCGATTGATCGAACCACGTTAAATCTGTCTCTTTTGGTGTATTTTTCGTTTGTCTTCTTACTCGTGGTCTTTCGAGGTTTGCTTTGCTAGCTTCCGCATTACAACTGCTTATTTCGGTCCTACCAGTAATGTCTATATATTTAAGATGTTAAATAAAATTCTAATCATTAGGATATGCAAAATTTATATAATCATATGGAGGTGGAACACTTACCAAGAGTAGGTTCTGATCATGATCATATGTTTATTATCTATGAGGAAACAAGGTCTAGATATATAAAACCATTTACATTTCTAAAATTATGGAAAGATCATGCCTCTTTTTAGGAAGTAGTTAGACAGAATTGGGCATCTTATACCTCTGACAATCCTTTCATAGTTGTAAGGAGAATATTCAAAGGGCTGAACTGTCCATTTGGAGTAAGGACCATATGGTGATATATTCAAGCAATTGATGTTTCTTACCATAAATAGGTTTTCCTTTTAAGAAAATGTTTTAACATTTTAACTAGTCCTTTTCTTGTAGGAAAGGTTTAGGACTCTATAAATATAGGCTTGTTCCTTCTAACCTAATTAGCATTTACAGTGTAGTCCTAGGGTTTTGAGAGTTTTGGTTGTGGGGGGGAATTTGTGAACCTCCTTGTATTCCGAATAAACTGGCTGAGGTTATTTCTCTCTATATTTTGTACTCCCATATTTACAGTGGATTGCTCATCTCCTTTGTGGATGTAGGTCGATTGACCGAACCACGTTAAATCTGTCTCTTTTGGTGTGTTTTTCATTTGTCTTCTTACTCGTGGTCTTTCGAGGTTTGCTTTGCTAGCTTCCGCATTACAACTGCTTATTTCGGTCCTACCAGTAATGTCTATATATTTAAGATGTTAAATAAAATTCTAATCATTAGGATATGCAAAATTTATATAATCATATGGAGGTGGAACACTTACCAAGAGTAGGTTCTGATCATGATCATATGTTTATTATCTATGAGGAAACAAGGTCTAGATATATAAAACCATTTACATTTCTAAAATTATGGAAAGATCATGCCTCTTTTTAGGAAGTAGTTAGACAGAATTGGGCATCTTATACCTCTGACAATCCTTTCATAGTTGTAAGGAGAATATTCAAAGGGCTGCACTATCCATTTGGAGTAAGGACCATATGATGACATATTCAAGCAATTGGTTATCAGGAAGGACAAAAATGATCAGTTCTAATCCAATTTCTATTAATCTTGGTGATGGATAAGTTGACACAATATTCAAGAGGAGGTTCCGCGGTGTTTTTTTTATTTGTGTATGACATTGTACTCATTGTTGACACACGTGATAGAGTTAGTGCTATTTTGAGATTTGGAGAGAAACTCTGAAGTCCAAAGGATTTAGGTTGAGACGAACCAAAATAGAATATTTGGAGTGCAAAGTTTGTATTGCGTTAGATGAAGAAAATGTGGAAGTAAGGCTTGCCACATAGACTATTTCTAGGAGAGAGGTTAAATTATCTGGGATACATAATTGTGGGTAGTGGGGACATCAACGATAATATGACACATCACATTAGAGGGGAATGGATGAAATGGAGACTTGCCTCTGGAGTCTTGTGTGATGAGAAGGTACAACCTAATCTTAAAGGCAAGTTCTATAAAGTGGTGGTTAGACAAGACTTCATTTGTTGAGAAGATACATATTGCAGATATAATAATGTTGAGATGTATTTGGGGACATACTAGGAGTTACATGATTAGAAATGAGGTTATCCAAAAAAAAGTGGGAGTGGTCACTTTGGTAGAAAAGATGAGAGAAGTTTTAGGAAGACAAGATGAGAGAAGTGAGACTGATATAGTTTGGACATATATAGAGGAGGGTATCAACATCGGTAAGGTATGATCACACACAAGAATAACATGTTGATACTTCCGAAATATCCCAAAAAATAAGTCCTAAAACATGATTTCTAATAAGTATACATTAATGAACTGCGAACCCACATGAATTCACAATCTCAAGCTTAATCTAAAGATCGGGAAACTGTAGTCTACCTCAATGCAGACCACTCACTCTCCAAAATCATGATTGCAGAGCTTTTCCCTTCTGAATGGCCATAATCGATGCCATGCTATGATAAACACAATCACAACGTCAATACAAATATTTTGACACCAAAATACAATAATTGGAGATAGACAAAAGATAAAGTCAAAATGGGAATGTGGGACCCATATTGGGATCCCCAAAATTGACTCTATTAAAAGGTCCCAATTGACTTACCAAGCTTGTGTCCCAAAATGGGAAACAATTCAATTCTCGGAAAGGTAGAAAACATCAACATGAAAGAAATTATAATTAATTCACCAATTAAAATCATGGGCAGCCCCTTTTGGGGATAAATTTACCTCCACACGATGCTCCCCACTCTACCCTGATCGCCCCACTATGTAGCCACGCCAATTCCGGATAGCACACAACTTGATTCACCCAAATTTGAGATCTAGAACTTGAGATATCACACTTTGACGTTTTGAATTGAAGGCTGATTGCATCTTGTCTTTATTTAAAAGACCAAACAAAAGAGACCTTCTGGAATGCAAAGTGAAGCCCGCAACTTTGGAGGGTCTACCATCTTGGCCTTTGCAAACACGTCAGCGTGCCCGCGATCGCATAAGGCAACATCCCATGTCTCTACGAATGCAGAGACCAATACTATTTGTCACCATGAACGCGAATAGGATCCCGCGATCGCGAAGAAGAGTGTGTGGTCGCATTAGCTGATGCACTTCAGTTGGTTTTGCCCAACATGAAAATCCCTGAAAGGGTGCACAAGATTCATTTGAAACCCCATGCATGCAAAAGAGATACGCTACCCCATGTATTATGGTACTCTAGAATCAACAAAGATTTCAAAACTTCCAATTGAGGTCGTTTCGATGTAAGGTGGGTCCCACACCCAAATTTCTTAAGCCAAACTCTCAAAAGGGGCTCGAGATTTTCCTGAAAGCCTCACAATCCGTACCGATGGTCTTTCTAGACCAAATTTAACTTTTTGGAGCTAATAGAACCGTCACAAATACATTCTAAAACCATCTTTCTAAACTTTTCACTGAAGTCAACTGTTCAGGTTTCAAAAGCTGTAAAACACAAAAACATGAACAAAACCCAAATGAACGACCAGGTGATTGAACTATTAGTCCCAATAAGTTGATATGATTTGGGGTCGCTATAGGAATGCTCTAACTAGAAAAGAGGCAATGACATATAATGTTATTATAGCATCCAGTACAACAAAGGACTTTCATTAGCAAGAGTAATAGACAAGCAGTACATGATGTAAGATCCCGTACTTTTTCTCTATTCTTGCATAGTATATGTGGCGTAGTATGACATGGTTATATGAGGTGTATATGACTTTGAATCGTACATTGTAGATTAAGATTTGCAAATAGGTGGCAATATCAAAGAACTAAACTAATGTTTTAGGTCAAATGGACCCCTCAAACAAAGTTCATGATTAAAGAAATGGCTCGGGTAGAACTTTGCCCTTTTGAAAGGTTTAAATTGTCCCATACCTTGTGGATACGCCTATGAGTGTAAAACATGCTATGACTAGTGTGTTATGAGGTAATTTAATAGCACAAGGGTTGTATGCTAAGTTTTGAAGTCAAGAAAATTAGCGAAACTAAGGTCGGAAAAAGTTATCGAAGTTTCTCTAATAATATTTTCTTAACTTTGGGTCAAATGTCTTAGATGTTTTCTCCCAATATATAAAAAGTTAGAAGTCCTATCACCCATTAACTCGAAGGCCTAGAGCCTAGTTTGCAACGTAGAAAACCTCGTATACAACCGATATCAGAATAAAAGATTATGAGGGTTTTACTATGGACTGCCGGGGTAGAATCCGGGTCGGGTAAAAAATGTGGTATGTCGGCTTACTCAACGCTTTAAGCCATGAAAACATTTCTTTTCACTTACAAACCAGAAAGAAAGCTTAAGAGAGGGTTCCTATGGAGTTCTTCCATGATGAAGGTTAGTTTTTAACGATTTCTACCATTATAGGTGCCCCCCGTGCCTAGAAATGTGATCTCTACACGTGGCAATCGTTTTTCCCTTCTATTAGTTGCATTTGAAGCTAGTTTTTGAAGATATAAATTTGTAGTTATTGATGTTTCTTCAACGTTTACACTTGGTTAACTAAGGTAATCATCTTGGATCTCTTTTATGATTGTTTTTATGAAGTTTTACAGACGTTTCTTCTAGTTGAGGCAATTTGGCAAATCCACCGATTTAAGATCAATTATGAACTGTTTATAGGTGCGTACCAACTGTTTATATATAGTGTTTGCGAAGCATAGGACGTAAGGAACAACTTTCGTGAAGAATCCACGGCCATTCGAGCGTTCATTGGAAGGGTATGTTAAGGCTAAGCTATGTCCCTCATTTTAGCAGCACTCCTCGGAAATTGTTAAAACGCCCAATGTGATATTTCGCTATTCTCTTGCTAGAAATACCTTCAGTGAAAGGCATTAGGATCTCAACTGGATTATTTTCATGTTTATATTATTTTGATATTCCACTCGTTCGGATAAATAGAGTATTCGACATCTACATGTCATTTTATCGGTTTCCTTGATTATATGTCCGCATTTATGAATTCTTATTCTTTTTTTGGGTGATGTGACCTAAAATATCATGGGAGACCCTTATCACTTGTAAACAACCCTCTTTCCCCACTAAAGTTATTATGAAAAATCTTTAAAGTAACTCACGATCTTCAGAACTCTCAAATATAACTTAAATGCTTAAACTATTAAAACACTTGGTTTTTGAAATACTTCTTTTATAAATTATCTAGGAACCAAGTTAGGAACTAAGTAAATCACCTTAAACTTGTTATGAATATCTGCAAGGTTAGGTTATCTTTCTCAAATTCGAGTTAACTTTTCAATCTTATTTGGAAGAACATATGAGGTTCCACGATATTGTTATATAATATACGAAGGTTATTATGGGGTTATGAGAACAAGACTACAAATAAGCCAAGATTGGCAGCATGACAACAGTAACATATAAGTGTTATAAATCCATGACATGACATGCTATGCATTCTACTCCTGAGCTATAATCTGGAGGTATGGGGCCTATTGCCTATATTTATACGTATGAGACA
>NW_006239520.1:161381-168443 GCF_000226075.1 Solanum tuberosum | reverse complement strand
ATGTATTCAATGAATTCACGACATACGATTATACGAGCATACCATGCATATTTAAATAGTAGGGGGCCAAATGTCAGATATGGGGATTATTTGAGTTTGAGTTTGAGTTTCAGGTGGTATCTCTATTACCCTTTTACAGTAAATATTTATGATTCTACTTTTCTCTTTACATACCAGTACATTTTTATTCGTATCGACGTCCCTTTTCTTGGGGACGCTGCATTTTGTTTCATGCCAGTAGGTATAGGCAGGGACTCTAATCGACCCACTCACTAGGATTCTGGTTTAGCTATGAGTTGTTAAGCTCCATTTTGTCCTGGGGCTATCAAAAGATGTTTACTTTTGTTGTACAGTTTGGGTATGGTCGGGGCCTTGTCCCAACATTTCTTATGTCACTCATAGAGGCTATTGTGGACACAATATTTTGGGTTTTCTTTTTGTATGTTTCAACCTCCAGCCAATAGTCTTGGCATGTATATATTTGTGTGTGTGTAAGTAGGTATGTCTTTGGTGGTGGCCTCGTCAGCTAGATAATACATCTTTATTTTTTTTGGCTTGTCTACCACTGTTTGTATGGTTTATTCTCATTCAGGTCATGACCTTCAGGGTCTAGGCTTCAATTTTTAGAGGTTGTGCTGCCCAATCTTTTTGTCTCATAGTTTGGCTTAGCTAGTATGTTTTAGTGGGTAACTCGATCTTATAGGGTATCGAGTGCCAGTTACTCCCCCCTATTTTGGGGTGTGACAAACTTGATATCAGAGCAGGTCGTATCCCAGGGAGGGTCCGCAAGCCGTGTCTAGTAGAGTCTTGTTTATGAGTGTGTTGTGCACCACACCTATAATCAAGAGGCTACATGGAATTTAGGAATGGTTACGTTTCATTAAACTGATAGATCGTGCTGTATTGTAAAAGTATAAGACTATTTGAAATTTAAATCGTGCTTTATGTTTCTTATTTAATATACTACCTTTGCTCCGGATATGGCAGATTAAGAGATATGTATGTATTCAAGAGAACGTACTAGCCGTTCCCCCACCTGGTCAAAGGGATAGATATCCCTCGGAGGCACAGGGTGAATCTCTAGTACGCCTAGTACTAGCCTCCCCGACACCTGTTAAAGCCCGAGGAGATGTAGTACCCCCAGCCTCACTAGTTCTATTGGTACCTAAGGAAGCTAGGGATACAAGACCTCCAGTACCTATTGTTCCTCCACCAGAGATTGGGGAGCAGGGGATGAGAGAGACAACTCAGTTGCTGGCTAGGATGGTTTCTATTCATGAGCGACAACTGGAGTCAGGAGTAGATACTCAGAGAGACCGGTTAGAAAGTTTGAAGGTACGAGAGTTTCTTCATTTGACCCCTCCGTTATTTAAAGGATCTAGTCCTACTGAGGATCCCCAGGACTTTATAGACCATATATATAGAGTATTGAGGGTGATGCATGCCTTCGTCACAAAAGCTGTGGAGTTGGCTTCTTTTCGGCTACGTGATCTAGCCATCCTTTGGTATGAGGCATGGGAGAGATCTAGAGGACCTAATGCTCCGCTAGCAGAGTGGGAGGACTTCTCTGAGGCCTTCCTTGCCCACTATTTTCCATAGGAAGTTCGAGAGGCCTGTCTTGACGAGTTTATCAATCTGAAGCAAGGAACCATGAGTGTGAGGGATTATAACCACATGTTTAATTTTTTGGCAAGATATGCACCAGATATTGTACGTACCATGAGAGCCAGAGTTCATCATTATGTTGATGGTTTGGGAGATCATTTGATCAAAGATTGTAGGGTAGCATCCTTATCAGATGATGTAGATATTTCCCGCATACAGGCTTTCGCTCAAACTACAAAGGAACTTTGTCAACGGATTCATGATACCCGTAGGGATAGGAAGCAGAGTAAGAGGGCCCGTACTATGGGGTCTTATAGGGAGCCACATGGTGATTTTAGTCCCCCATTTCATCGATATCCACTTCAGCCAGCGGGTAGTGTCTCACCACAGGTGCAGGGACCGTGGTTTGATCGTTATAGTTAGTCAGGACGAGGTCAGATCTCAGGCTAGCCTGAAAGTCATCGACAGGATCGCTCCGTACAGATAAGACATCACACTCCTCATTGTACACAGTGCGGTAAGCCGCACACTGGGCAGTCTACACAGGGTTCAGGTGCATGTTATTATTGTGGGCAGACTGGAAATTTTATTAGTTGTTGCCCGAGGTTGAGCAGAGGTGAGCTCAGCCTTCAGGATCCACAAAAACATCTTCACCCTCAGTCCGTGCCCAACGTCCGGGACCATATTCTACTCAGGGTCATGACAGAGGGAGAGGTCAAGGAGATACAGGTTTGAGCGGTGGCCAGAACCGCTTTTATGCACTCATAAGATGACAGGATTCAGGGGTATCCCCTGATGTTGTTACAGGTATATTGACGATATCTTCTCAAGATGTTTACGCATTGATAGACCCTGGCTCTACATTTTCATATACTACTCCATTTATTGCTAGTAAGATTGAGATGAAATCTGAGTTGTTGCCACAACCAGTTGAGGTGTCTACACTGGTTGGTGACTCTATTTTAGCTAGTCTTGTGTATCGAGGTTACACGATGATAATTAATAATCATCCAATCCCTGCTGATTTAGTTGAGTTGATTATGCTAGATTTTGATGTTATCATGGATATGGATTGGTTGGCAGCTTGCTATGCTAATATTGATTGTCGTGCAAAGATAGTCAGGTTTTACTTTCCAGGTGAGCCAGTCCTTGAGTGGAAGGGTAATGTAGCCACACCTAAGGGTAAGTTTATTTCATACCTTAGGGCTCGAAAGTTGATTGCTAAAGGTTGTATGTACCATACGGTTCATGTACAGGGTACTAATAGGGAGCCCATGACTCTTCAATCAATTCCTATCATGAATGAATTTCCAATGGTATTCCTTGATGATCTTCCTGGAATCCCCTTAGAAAGGGTAATTGATTTCGCTATAGACTTGTTTCCTGATATGCAACATCTATCGATTCCTCCCTATAGAATGACAACTACAGAGCTAAGAGAATTAAAGGAACAACTAAAGGACTTGCTCGATAAAGGTTTTATCAGGCCAAGTACTTCCCCATGGGGTGCCCCAATGCTCTTTGTTCGAAAGAAAGATGGATCCTTATAGAAGTGTATTGACAATAGACAACTTAACAAAGTCACTATAAAAAATAAATATCCTCTTCCACAGATTGATGACTTATTCGATCAGTTACAAGGTGCCAAATGCTTTTCCAAGATTGACTTGCGGTCTGGTTACCATCAGCTGCGAGTCAGGGAAGTTGATATCCCAAAAACAACATTTAGGAGGAGTTATGGCCATTTTGAATTCCTTGTCATGTCTTTCGGGCTTACAAATTCCCCAATAGCCTTTATGGATCTTATGAATCGGGTCTTCAAACAATTCTTAGATGAATTTGTGACTGTGTTTATTGATGACATTCTTATATATTCACGATCAGAAATGGAGCATGCAAACCACTTGCGAGCTGTATTGCAGACTCTCCAAAATTGCAGGTTGTATGCTAAATTCTCTAAATGTGACTTTTGGCTTACTTATGTCGCTTTTCTTGGTCATGTTATTACAAGTTAGGGTATTAAAGTTGATGGAAAAAAGATTGAAACAGTGATGACTTAGCCGAGGCCCTTGAATCCAACAGAGGTTCGCAACTTTTTAGGCTTGGAAGGGTATTACCGAAGGTGACAAAATTGACACATAAGGCAACTAAGTTTCAATGGACCGAGGCATGCGAACATAGCTTTCAGCAACTAAAAAAAAGGCTTACCACTGCACCTATCCTAACTCTTCCAGATGGTAATGAGGGCTATGTTGTTTATTGTGATGCCTCAAGAATTGGCCTAGGTTGTGTTCTTATGCAATATGGTAAGGTTATTGCATATGTCTCTAGACTGTTGTGAAAGCATGACCAGAATTATTCTACACACGATCTTGAGTTGGCTGTAGCTGTCTTTGCCCTAAAAATTTGGCGGCATTATCTATACGGGGTTCATATAGATATTTTCACCGATCACTAGAGTCTTCGGTACTTACTTAAGCAGAGGGAGTTGAACCTACGACAAAGGAGATGGCTAGAATTATTAAAGGACTACGATGTTGACATTTTATATCATCCCGGCAAAGCTAATGTTGTTGCTGATGCGCTTAGCCGGAAGTCCATGGGTATTCTAAGTCATGTTGAAGCTGATAAGGCTGGAATTACAAAAGACCTATGCAACCTAGTTAATTTGAAAGTACGCTTGGTAGATGCAGGGGGCGGAGGTGTTGTCATTAAAAATATGGCAGAATCTTCCTTTGTGACTAAAGTGAAAAGGTGACAACATGAAGATCCCGAGCTTAGGAAATTGAGGGAAAAGATCCACTCAACAACAACCCTTATTTGAGCTAACTGGAGATGGAGTCCTTAAATACCAGGGTCGCTTATGTGTACCGGTAGTTGGAGAGCTCTGTACAAATATTCTTTCATAGGCCCATTATTCTAGATATGCATCTCACCCTGGAGCGACGAAGATGTATCAGGACCTTCGACAGATCTATTGGTGGAATGGCATGAAAAAAGATAGTGCAAAGATGGTAGTTTAATGTCCCAACTGCCAACAAGTTAAAGTAGAGCATTAGAGGCCTGGAGGCCTAACCCAGTATATTGAGCTTCTGTTATGGAAATGGGATATGATAAATATGGCCTTCATCACTGGTTTGCCTCACACTCCACGAAGGTATGATTCTATTTGGGTAATTATCGGTAGGCTGACAAAATCTGCGCATATCTTGCCGGTTAGGATGACATATTCAGCTGAAGATTATGCCAAGTTTTACATTCAAGAGATTGTTCGTCTTCATGGAGTTCCATTATCTATTATCTTAGATTGAGGAGCTCAATTTACAACACATTTTTGGAGATTGTTTTAGAAGGGTCTAGGCACTCAGGTAAATCTTAGCACCACTTTTCATCCACAAACTAATGGACATGTAGAGCATACTATTCAGACAGTTGAGGATATGTCACGTGCTTGTGTGATGGATTTTAAAGGAAGTTGGGATGAACATCAACCTCTTATCGAGTTCACTTATAATAACAACTTTCAAGCTAGTATTTAGATGGCCCCTTACGAAGAACTATACGGGGGGAAGTATAGGTCCCCAATCGGTTGGTTTAAGCTCGGGGAAGCAGATTTGCTAGGTCCCAATCTAGTCCATCAAGAGATTGAAAAGGTTAAGCTTATTAGAGATCGGCATCATACAAAACAATGTCGACAAAAGTCTTATGCCGATGTTCACCGACGAAACTTAGAGTTTGATGTAGAAGATTGGGTTTTCCTGGAAGTATCGCCTATAAAGGGCATCATGCGATTCCGAAAGAAAGGGAAGCTCAGTCTGATAATGGGCGTATTTATGCGCCTAATGACCAATTTATCCCCATATATATAGCTAAGTTGAGAGCAATTTTAGTAGTCGGAATTATATTTTGGGGGTCTTTTGATGTAGCTTCGTCTAACAAATATGATTAGATGTTTCAGGGTGAAAACAAGAAGAACGAGCCAAAATAAGGCACCTGATCAGAGGTCGGAAAATAGAAGCTGGAGAATACGCCACGCGAGAGAATATCCGCGTCGCGGAGCCACTACGCGTAGGCAGAGATGGAATTCCACTTAACAGAGGAGTGCGCGATGGGGGCGCGTCGCGGACCTGGTTCATCTGCGTGCAACTATAGGCGAGGGAACAGGTCCGCGTCGCGGACCTGGACACCAGAAATTGGCCACGTGTTTTATTTTGACTATAAATAGTTAAAGTGTATTATTTCATAGGACAGTTCGAAATTAGACGGGAGAGTAGCTACTTGGGCGACTTGAAAAAACCCTTTCTAGGGCTTTTCTTCTACTCTTCCATTTTGGTAAACTCTTTCATAATCCATAAATATTGCTTGATGATTATTTGTTCTATGAGTAGCTAAGTCCCTTTTTCTAGGGTTGTAGCTACAACTTATGGTATATTAGTATTTGTTTCTAGCATGAGATGGGCTTTCTTGTGATTTATGCTTACATTCTTGTTTAACTATCTTAATGCATGATCAACATTAAGATACACTTGTTGTCTACTCTTGAACTCGGGAGATGAATGGAGGGATAGAGCTAAAGAATGTGAGAAGTGTGTTCACTCTAGAGTGAAATTAGAGTGTTTTGCATATAGGATAGTCTTATACCTATATACCGCACTTGATTAATATGCAAGAAGATAGCTTAATGCTCCGTCATTGGTTCATGTCTATCCCTGCTCAACGATGTAGTTAGACTGTCAATGGTGGTAGGCGATTAGAGGTTGGGAGACCATGATCGTAAAAGGAACCTTGCAAATCCATAATGATTTTAGTTTGTCGAATGCTAGGATACAAGTAATTTTATGCCAGTAATAGAGTTATGCTACAACCCTAGATTCCTTTTCCATATTGTGAAATTCGCCTATTTAACACTGTCTGATTGTAGTACTTACTGTGTGAGATTGTTCAACTTAGTGATTATAAACCAGTTTCTAAAATTGTTTAACACATAAGTAAAGTTATTTTAAACCTAACAACGTTGTTGTCTGTGATTGGAAGTCCCTTGGATTCGATAATTCGGCTCGAAAGAATCGCTGTACTACTAAAGTGACCACGTGCACTTGCGTGCGATTTTGGGAGCAACAAGTTTTTGGCGCCGCTGCCGGGGACTTTAAAATCAGCAGATATCTAATTTTTGAGTGTCTAAATTATTTGTACAAATGTCGACAACTTGAGCTTGGCTCTTCATTTTGCAGGTTGTGTCAGGTTTTCACACTGGAAGACGACCAGGACTTGGTAGAGCCTTTAGCTGAACCGGAGAGATTTGTTCATTACCGAAGAAGGCAAATAAGACTCACTTATCAAGTTCCTCTTGTCGCTTGTGAACCAGAATCTTCAGAAGAAAGGGAGGATCAAGACCCACATGCAGTGATGGCAGAAATGAAAGTGAGAGATGTGGCAATCCCACAGACCACCAATGTT
>NW_006239520.1:158542-161065 GCF_000226075.1 Solanum tuberosum | reverse complement strand
TCCGGTAAAACAGCCAAGCTGAGAAGCGACATATTAAGCTTCCGACAAAAAGGAGGGGAAAATTTGTACCAGGCTTGGGACAGGTTTAAGTCCCTGCTGCTAAGCTGCCCACATCACCATCAAGCTAATGAAGTGTTGGTCCACACCTTCATTGAAGGGTTGGAACCAAACACCAAAATTTTACTGGATTCTGCTGCAGGTGGACAAGCTTTGGAACAGACATATGCTGAGTTGTTTACATTGCTTAATAGAATTTCACAGGGTAACCCCGAGTGGAATGGCGGAGGAGCTAAACCGGTCGTACAGAAGACTGCTGGAATGTTGGAAATGGATGCAGTGACAGCCTTGTCGGCACAGATCGCAGCAATGCAGAATATGATGACTACTCATTTCAGCAACATGTCACTAGGACAACAACAAGCCCAAATTAATGTGGTACATCAACCACAAGCTTGGTGTGAAGTATGTGGAGGTGGAGATCACAGAGCCAAAGTATGTGGAGCAAACCCAGACTCTGTTCATTTTGTAGGTAATGCTCAACGAGGAGGAAATCACCAGAGCTATGGAAATACCTACAATCCAAGTTGGCGGAACCACCCAAACTTTTCATGGGGTAGCAATCAAAACCAACCTCAAGGACAGAACCAATACAGACCACAGAGTAGTGGACAACAGTACCATCAGCAAAATCATGGTAATCAGCAGGCCGCCAAGCAAAGTGATATGAGTGTGGAAGACATGCTAAAACAAATCATGGCAGATCAAGCTAAATTGGCAGCAGATGTTCGAAACAATCAATTGGCGACTCAGAACTTGGAGAAGCAGTTTGGACAGTTTGCTAGTGCTCAAAATTCCCGACCATAAGGGGGTTTGCCAGGAAATACCGACCCAAACCTGAAGCAGGTAAATGTTGTGAGCACTCGGAGTGGTCGTCCATTGGAGGAGTTGATGCCAAAGGAAAAAGTAGCTCAAGAAAAAGGAACACATGTAGATGAAGCAAAAGCAAGTGAGCAGAGGGTGAATGAGGAGCCAAAAGTAAAACCGCCCCCTCCCTTCCCACAAAAATTCAGGAAGCAAAAAGAGGAGGAATGTTTTGGTAAGTTTATTGAATTGCTTAAACAGGTACATGTTAACTTGCCTTTGATAGATGTGTTGCAGGGCATTCCTAAGTATGCCAAATATGTGAAAGATGTGGTAGCCAACAAGAGCAGATTGGCTGAATATGCAACAGTAGCACTCACGGAGGAGTGCAGTTCTAGGATCCAAAACAGGCTCCCAATTAAGTTGAAAGATCCAGGAAGTTTCACCGTTCAGATACAGATTGGCAAATGTGTTGAGGCAAGAGGTTTGTGCGATTTGGGTGCAAGTATCAATTTAATGCCTACTTCTATGTTTCTCAAATTGGGACTAGGAAAACCCAAGCCCACAACCATTATGTTGCAGTTAGCGGACCGTTCAGTGTCAAGGCCAGATGGTGTTATTGAAGACATCTTGGTTCAAGTGGGAACTTTGATTTTCCCAGTGGACTTTGTTATTCTGGATTTTGAGCCTGACCCAGAGGTACCATTTATTTTGGGACGCCCATTTCTAGCAACCGGAGGTGCATTAATTGATGTGGCGGCTGGTAGACTCACAATGAGGGCTCATGACAAGGTCGAGGTATTTGATGTATACAAGGCAATGAAGTTGCCTGCAATATATGAGGAGCTGTCTGCAATTACAGTTATTGATGAAGCTATGTCATTTAAATATGTTGAAGCCCAAGACCCTTTAGAGAAAGTGTTAATTGGGCAAGACATTTTGGGAGATGTCGTAGCTCAGGAGTTGGCTAACGTCCTAAATGCCCCGAATGTGAGTAAGCTTCGCAAGTTCGTGGAGCCATTAAATAGAGTCCTGAGACCACCTTCGAAGCTTTCGATTGAGGAAGCACCAAAGTTAGAGTTAAAGGCTCTCCCTTCTCATCTCAGGTATGCATTCTTAGGCGCGAATGAATCTTTACCTGTAATCCTTTCGTCTGCTTTGTCTGAATTGCAGGTTGAGGCATCTCTGAAAATATTGAGGAAGAGAAAAAGGGCGATAGGGTGGCAGATGGCTGACATACATGGCATCAACCCAACTTTATGCATGCACAGGATATTCATGGAGGAGGGGCACAAGTCAAGTGTGCAACCGCAGCGCAGGCTAAACCCAGTGATGAAAGATGTGGTGCGCAAGGAGGTGATCAAATGGCTAGATGCGGGTATTGTCTATCCAATTTCGGACAGCAAATGGGTCAGCCCAGTTCAGTGTGTGCCTAAAAAGGGAGGCATGACAGTGATCACTAATGAAAGAAATGAGTTGATTCCAACCAGAACAGTGACAGGATGGAGAATATGCATGGACTACAGAAAATTGAATGAAGCTACCAGAAAGGATCACTACCCGGTCCCTTTTATTGATCAGATGTTGGACAGGTTGGCTGGACAAGAATATTATTGTTTCCTGGATGGCTATTCAGGATACAACCAAATTGTGATTGCACCA
>NW_006239520.1:154714-155491 GCF_000226075.1 Solanum tuberosum | reverse complement strand
AATCTGTGGTAATGTATGTTTGGGCTGGGATAAATTTTGTGAATTACATGCTGAAAATGACATAGGGAAGTGCGAGTATCGTGTTGTTTGTGTAATTGTGCGCGAACTAGGTGTGGGGTGACCCTCCAGTGAGTCTGCAGTGTTTGTTGTTTGATTCTCATTAATTGATAGGAGTTTTGTCCGATTGCAGGTGACCATGTCTGGCACACAAAGGTCAGGCAAGGCAGTAGCATCTAGCAGCCGTAAGCGAGTAAGAACGGGCACCACCATTCCTCCGGCACCTGCAGTCCCAAGAGGAAAAACTCAACGCTACGGGGCCAAGGCTGTCACATCGGAGGGCAAGAAGTGGTACAAATCACACACAGAAGCCAAGTACTTCTCAGATGTGATACTTGATGATGTCAACTTGGAAAGGGAATTCCCACACATTAGGCGTCGCCTGCAAGAACTGCACATGGGTTTCATCTTTCAAGATCCATCAGAGTGCAATATTAGTGTGGTGCGGGAATTCTACGCAAATTGGAAGCCTGATGCCCGTTCTCACTTTGTAACTGTGCGAGGCGTGGAGGTCCAGCTGACACCTTCAGTTATAAATCAATTATTGGGGACTGCAGATTCACCTTCTGATGTCCTCACGGCAATCAATATCAGCCCTCCTTATCAACAGATTCGACATGCTTTGAGTGGGGCACAGTCCACTGCGAAATGGATTAGGCATGGGCATCGTGGTTATCACCAGTCATATCCTTATGCTCACATGAATCGGGAAGCTCGGGT
>NW_006239520.1:151973-154437 GCF_000226075.1 Solanum tuberosum | reverse complement strand
GGGCCAAGGCTGTCACATCGGAGGGCAAGAAGTGGTACAAATCACACACAGAAGCCAAGTACTTCTCAGATGTGATACTTGATGATGTCAACTTGGAAAGGGAATTCCCACACATTAGGCGTCGCCTGCAAGAACTGCACATGGGTTTCATCTTTCAAGATCCATCAGAGTGCAATATTAGTGTGGTGCGGGAATTCTACGCAAATTGGAAGCCTGATGCCCGTTCTCACTTTGTAACTGTGCGAGGCGTGGAGGTCCAGCTGACACCTTCAGCTATAAATCAATTGTTGGGGACTGCAGATTCCCCTGCTGATGTCCTCACGGCAATCAATATCAGCCCTCCTTATCAACAGATTCGACATGCTTTGAGTGGGGCACAGTCCACTGCGAAATGGATTAGGCATGGGCATCGTGGTTATCACCAGTCATATCCTTATGCTCACATGAATCGGGAAGCTCGGGTATGGTTAAAAATGGTCATGAATTGTCTGATACCAGGGTTGCATTTTACCGAGGTGACGAGAGATCGAGTTTGCTTGGTATATGCTCTAATGAAGGACCTACCCATCAATGTAGGAGCGGTGCTAAAATCGGCCATGCGCAAGGCGAGAGTGCATCGAGGTCGAAGGTATGCATTCGGGGGACTAATTACTAATTTGTGCAGGAGAGCGGGAGTTCCAGAGGAGAGTGTGGACTACATGGCACCTCTGTTCACAACACCCCTAGATATCACGAAGACTAAGGGGCCGGAGAACATGCATGGACCAACCCTCACCACAGCGGAGCGCAACCGGAGGGATGAGATGATCATGGCACGCATGTTTGGATTGGAGATGCTGCGTCATAGAAACGGATGCCGAGCTTCAACTCAGGAGCAGTTGGATGAAGTTGCAACGAAGTACCCCTTGAATGAACAGGCTGAGGCATTACTGGGACTTGGACGTGCATTTATCGAACCCGTATGGGATGATGTCCCAACCGATGAGGATAAGAGGCGAACCATGTCAGATAGTGAATCCGATTCGGAGGCAGATGAGGGTGACCTTTTGGCTATTGAAGGCACCGGTGGTAATGCCAACATGGATGAATGATCAGGGAAGTCCACCCGCCTTACTTTGTTTTCTCTTTGTGAATTCTGTCACACTGTGGACAGTGTTGCGTTGTAAGTCTGGGGTGAGGAGTTATGTTTGTGTAAATAGCTTTTGTGGGTGTTTGCTATTTTGTTTTGGGTTCCTTGGTAGTTGTTTTCGGTTCTTTAGCCAAGGAAAGTCCCTTTGAACCGTAAAACTTAGGATTGAGTCAGTGGTCATAGCCGAGTCGTATGGGCAGTCTTCGTCATTTTGGTCTGTAGTGTTGGCTTTTGGCTATGCACAACTGTGTTTTAAATGCTATTGAAAGTGAAAACATTGGATGACTTTGTGTTGAGACATCTAGGCTCTTTTATGTGACTGTAATGGGCGTGTAAATTGAGTCAGTGATTGGGAAGTAGTATATAGTGATCAGTTCCGAGTTGAATGTGTGCCAAGTGTGTAAGATTGTGCTTTCCTTGCTAGTAATTGAGGTCCAGGACTTGCCCGGTGTGTATGCATAGCGAAAAGAGAGGATGAGGAATTTGGGAAATGAGATAGGCAATTCTTTGATAGCCCTGATTGTGCCTTCCTGTACCCACCTTGATGTATCCTTAGTTAACCCCCTCGAGCCTTGAACTTTTTCTTTGGCAGCCTCTTTTGAAGATAATACCCATTCCTTCTCTGGCCTTTAAATTTGATCCAAAAGATCCTTAGCGCTTTGTGTAAACTGGAATGAAGGAAGAAGTGCGGAGCACAATATATCTAGCATATGAAAAAAAAACAAAAAAAAAGAAAAAAAAAAGAGATTTATATATATATATATATAAATAAATAAACTTTATATATGAAGTCAGTATGTAATTGGTGGAAAGAGGTGAATGTAAATGCGTTGCAACAAGGGGCCAATGGTGCCAAGAAAAGGAGGTTATTGAAAAAAAATAAAAAAATAATGAAGTGTGTGGTGCATTAAAGCGCTAGGGAATGCAGTCCCTATTTTTGATGAAAAAAAATAAAATATATATATATATATTTATAATTGGTCCCCACCAGTCCCCTAGCCTTCATTACAAACCCTTAAAAGACCTTATTGATCTTGAACTTCCGTATTCTCTCAAGTAGTGAGGCAGTACACTAAGGGCAAGCCTTAGGTTCGTTGGTTATGGCATGTGAATTTTTTTCGAGAGTGAGCGAAATTGCTTCCCACACCCATTTTTGTATGAAAATGCTATGTGTGAGTAAATCAGGGTGTTCATTTGGGGTGAGGGCACATGTTCAGTGGTATTGCTTCCCCAGCATACCTTCTGCTTTACGCGACATCTGTTGAAGGACTCCAACTCGAAACAGCTGCTTAACCAGGATTATTCTCTAACCCCTCTCTGTCTTTCTTTACTCTG
>NW_006239520.1:122961-150844 GCF_000226075.1 Solanum tuberosum | reverse complement strand
TCCTAGGTACGTTGGACCGTATAAGATTATTCGGAAGATCGGTATGGTGGCATACGAGTTTGATTTGCCTTCAGAATTGGAAGCAGTCCATTCTGTATTTCATGTTTCTATGTTGCAGAAGTGCATTGGAGATCCTTCACGTATTATGCCGATTGAAAATATTTGTATCGCTGAATATTTATCTTACAAAGAGGTACCAATAGAGATTTTAGATCGGCAAGTAAGGAAGCTTCGAACTAAAGATGTAGCTTTTGTGAAAGTGTTATGGAGAAATAACAACGTCGAGGAAATGACTTGGGAAGCGGAAGAGGAAATGAGAAAGGAGTACCCCCAACTGTTTATGACTTAAGGTGAGTCACATTTCAATAATTGGCAATTATTTCTTCACAACGACTTAATTATATTTTAAGTAGCTTGAAGGTGCAATTTATATGTCTTCTTACGAGATAGCTATGCAAAGCTTAGTAGTTAAAATTTTCAGATTTTGACTTTAATTTGCGATTGTAACAAATATAGACTCGCAATTAAAGTCCTATGAGAAAAAAGTAAAAACACAACCAAGGAATTGTCTAGATCCATTCGCGGGCGAATGTTCATAGGGGCGGGGGAATGTAAGATCCCGTACTTTTTCTCTATTCTTGCATAATATATATGGCGTAGTATGGCATGGTTATATGAGGTGTATATGACTTTGTATCGTACATTGGAGATTAAGATTTGAAAATAGGTGGAAATATCAAGGAACTAAACTAATGTTTTTGGTCAAAGGGACCCCTCAAACAAAGTTCATGATTAAAGAAATGGCTCGGGTAGAACTTCGCTCGTTTGAAAAGTTTAAATTGTCCCATACCTTGTGGATAAGCCTATGAGTGTAAAAATGCAAAGACTAGTGTGTTATGAGGTATTATAATAGCACAAGGGTCGTATGTTAACTTTTGAAGTCAAGAAAATTAGGGAAACTAAGGTCGGCAAAAGTTATCGAAGTTTCTCTAATAATATTTTCTTAACTTTGGGTCAAATTTTTCTCCTAATATATAAAGAATTAGAAGGCCTATAACCCATTAAATCAAAGGCCTACGAGTCTAGTTTGCAATGCATATGATTTTGTATCAAACCGACATCGGGGTTAAAAGTTATGAGAGTTTTACTACTGACTGCCGAGGCAGAATCCGGGTCGGGTAAAAAATTTGGTATGTCGGCTTACTCAATGTTTTAAACCATGAAAACATTTCTTTTCACTTCCAAATAAGAAACAAATCTTAAGAGAGGGTTCCTATGGAGTTCTTCCATGATGAAGGTTAGTTTTTAACGATTTCTACCATTAAAGGTTGCCCCCGTGCCTAGAAACGTGATCTCTACACGTGTCAATCATTTTCCCCTTCTATTAGCTGCGTTTGGAGCTAATTTTTGAAGATATAAATTTGTAGTTATTGGTTTTTATTGAAGGTTTACATTTGGTTAACTAAGGTAATCATATTGGGTCTCTTTTATGACTGTTTTTATGAAGTTCTACGGACGTTTCGTCAAGTTGAGGCCATTTGGCAAATCTGCCGATTTAAGATTAAATATGAACTGTTTATAGGTGTGTACTATCTGTGTATATATAGTGTTTGTGAAGATTAGGACGTAAGGAAAAACTTTCGTGAATAAGCCACGGCCATTCGAGCGTTCATTGGAAAGTATGTTAAGGCTAAGCTACGTCCCTCATTTTAGCAGAACTCCTAAGAAATTCCTAAAACGCCGAATGTGATATTTCACTATTCTCTTACTAGAAAGACCTTCAGTGAAAGGCATTGAGATCTCAGCTGAATTAGTTTCATGATTCTGTTAATTTGATATTCCACTCATTCGGATAAATAGAGTATTCAACATCTGCATGTCATTTTATCGGTTTCCTTGATTATAAGTCCGCATGTATGAATTCTTATTCTTTTTATGGGTGATGTGACTTAAAATTTCACGGGAGACCCTTATCACTTTTAACCAGCCCTCTTTCCCCACTAAAGTTATTATGAAAAATCTTTAAAGTAACTCACGATCTCCAAAACTCTCTAATATAACTTAAATGTTTAAACTATTAAAACACTTGGTTTTTGAAATACTTCTTTTATAAATTATCTAGGAATCAAGTTAGGAACTAAGTAAATCACCTTAAACTTGTTATGAATATCTGCAAGGTTAGGTTATCTTTCTAAAATTCGAGTTAACTTTTCAAGCTTATTTGGAAGAACATAAGAGGTTCCACGAGATTGTTATATCATATACGAAGGTTATTATGGGGTTATGAGAACAAGACTACAAATAGGCCAAGATTGGCAGCATGACAACAGTAACATATAAGTGTTATAAATCTATGTCATGACATGCTATGCATTCTACTCCCGAGCTATAATTGGGAGGTATGGGGCCTATTGCCTATAATTGTACGTATGAGACACAAATGGCCACAAGTTGGCGAATATGATGCCGGTTCGCTACTGGAAGGCACCACCATTGCTAGCATTTCGTTGGGTATGTCATGCATTTGCATTAATATATATATATTCACGACATACGATTACAGGGAGTTATTTGAGTTTGAGTTTAAGTTTCAGGTGGTAACTCTATTACCCTTTTACAGTAAATATTTATGATTCTACTTTCCGCTTTACATACCAGTACATTTTTATTCGTACTGACGTCCCTTTACCTGGGGACACTGTTTTTTGTTTCATGCCAGCAGGTACAGGCAGGGACTCTAATCGACCCACTCGCTAGGATTCTGGTTCAGCTATGAGTTGGTAAGCTCCATCTTGTTCTGGGGTTATCAAAGGATGTTTACTTTTGTTGTACAGTTTGGGTATAGTCGGGGCCTTGTCCCAACATTGCTTATGTCACTCATAGAGGCTATTGTAGACACAATATTTTGGGTTTTCTTTTTGTATGTTTCAACCTATAGCCAATAGTCTTGGCATGTATATATATGTGTGTGTAAGTAGGTATGTCTTCAGTTGTGGCCTCGTCGGCTAGATAGTACTTCTTTATTTTTTTTCCGGCTTGTCTACCACTGTTTGTATTAGTTATTCTCATTCAGGTCATGACCTTCAGGGTCCAGGCTTCACTTTTTAGAAGTTGTGCTGCCCTATCTTTTTGTCTCACAGTTTGGCTTAGCTAGTATGTTTTAGTGGGTAACTCGATCTTATAGGGTATCGAGTGCCAGTTACTCCCCCTATTTTGGGGTGTGACAAATGAGGCTCAAACAAACAGGGAAACATCTATTTGATCACGTTCTCATTTTTTAGGTTGCCTCCCAGATTTGACGATACCTCAAATGTACCCTAATAACAAGAATGGCTCTTAAAATCAACTGTCGCACATCTCTTCCTCGAATAGCAATTAGATCATCCACGAAGTTCAAACGATCATCCAACTTAACTAAATCATATTGGAGTATATGACACTCGTCAGGAACATATTGGCGAAACATAGAAATATGGAAAACAAGATGAACAACTGAAAATGTAGGAGGTAAGGCCTACTCATAGGCAACATAAAAAACAAACTGCAAAATCTCAAATGGCCATATATATATGTGGGGCTAAGCTTGCCACGCCTCCAAAATTACACCATGTCCTTCATGGGAGAAACTCGAAGAAACACCCGATCACCAACCCCGTATCCCGAAGGTCGACACCTACAGTCGGCATAACTCTTATGCATGGTTTGAGATGACCTAAGCCTGTCCTGAATCACCCAACCACTATCTAAGGCCTCCTGAAGAAAATCTTTACCACACGGCCTCAATACTGAAAAGTCAAACAAACCAACCAGAGAGCGATAATACCTACCATACAAGGCCTCAAACGGGGCCATCTGAATACTCGAGTGGTAGCTATTGTTGTATGCAACCTCCACCAAAGCCAAAAATTATTCCCACAGACCTCCAAAATACATAACATTGGTTTACAAAATATCATCAAAAACTCGAATAGTGCGCTTGATAACACTCAAATTACCCACAAAATAATTAGAAGAGTAAGCGATCATCAACAATAAAAATAACCAATAAAAAGTCAGGGTCGAATCTCATAAGGGATGGTTTAATAAGAATTTAACTAGAAATTTAATAATACAAACCTATTAATTCAATCACTTTAGAACAATTGGGAGGTTGATTCCACCAAATTCACAAAAAAATAGATTTGTAATCAAGTATCACAATTAAACTAAAAACGCAGAGATCACAAGTAAGAGATGATATAGGGATGTGGGGATTGGTATTTATGTCATGTAGGGGTACACGTGCTACTCAATAGTACTAAATAAATATGGATAGACTAGGTTATCTTCAACGACACTAATCTTTTATCGATCTCATAGTACCATATCAAGAATCTCCTTTCGATCTCATCTATGTGAATCACAAATCAACCCATTACCTTACAAAAATTTCTCTTTTGAGAAGATTTGACAACTAGAAATGAACAATAGTTTATCTTTCAAGAAAACCATAGAAATGCATTCTAAATTGAATGCATCAAGTTATTTACCCACTTCAATTGTTATCTTTCAAGCATCAATCAAAGATATACAATAGGACTAAGTTTGCAACCTTAACCCATGAATGTAATCCCATGCTAAATAACCTAAATCCATTCATGAACAACAATTAAACAGAGCATAGAAAAAAATCCACTACATCAAATCAACACCCAACCCCATAGTCACACTCCTAGAGTTGAGGTTTTATCCACACATCATAAAAAGCAAATAAATTATACATGTGATGTTACCAGTGATTAATGTGTTGAACTTAAGGAATAATCTTCAACACCTTATTCAATTTAAACCCTAATTGTCAATTACAAGGGTGTTTCAAAAACCCCAAAACTAAGAAAAGAGTATTTCAATATCAAAACTAACTATGAAATTTGGGAAAACATTATCTCAACATTCCACACATTGTTCTCCCACCAAACTAACATTTTATCTTTCATTTGGGCTATTTATAGTCTTCCCAAAATTGGCCCAAGATTCCATACATGACTTATTCGACAATTTAGTTGGGCTCGCTTAACTCAATTGGCGGATCATCATTTGATCTTTATCTTGCCTTTCTTTTGCTTCAGACTTTAGGTGTTTGAACCTCAAGTGGCAAACTCAATCGTGTTAGCCTTTCACATTCGGAGGATCATCGATTACCACCATTGCTCGCCCTTTCAACTTTCACTTTTGCTCAGAATTTTGTCAACTTTGGTGATGCATTTTTATTTCGTCCATTGAGCTTTGGCGAATCACCGTTTCATCTTTGTTCCGCTGACGTACCCTAAATAATTCAATTGTACACACTGTCAACTTGGGTGAGGTCAGGACAATTGGGCGATCCGCCCTTTATGTTAGGCGACTACCAGTTGGGAGTTTGTACTCCTTTCAATATTTTTGGCATCTTTTTCATGTATTCATCCTTGCCTTGTCCTTTAGCCTTCATACCTACAAAACATCAAAATATCATCCGAATAGAAAATAAATAGGTATTGAGGACACTAATTGTTGACCTTAAAAGGTCTCAAATGAGTGAAAAATCTACCACTAATCAACACCCCCAACTTAAACGTTTGCTTGTCCTTACGTAAATCACGAACAAAATTAGTTCAACAAGGGTGTCTACAACAATTCTCAATGTAAGTTATCATGCAAGTGTCACTACAAGACCACTAACAAGAATATGCAACGACTCAATCATGATCAAGAAGCTTTAAATGATTACTAACTAGTATTAATACCTACCCTGATAACACTGTGAGCCATGACCTGAATAATCTCTACCTCTAGATGAATGATCGCTGAACTGACCCTTGCGATGAAACGTCTTGGTTCCACTGCATGGCCTAGCATACTGAATACTCTCAATCATCTTGGAATGGTCAATAATACTCTAGAAAGTACCACTTGTTTAAATAAGAGAGGTTGTGGCCTCCAGAAGATAACTAGTGAACCCCTTTACCAACTTGCAGATCCTCTCAAATTCTGTGGGAATACTCGTTATGGCATATCGGGACAACTCATGGAAATGAGCCTCACACTAAGAAAATAATAAGGAGCCCTGTTGAACTCGTCCATGCGGTGATCTCGAAATAAATAGGCACAAACCTCTCAAGGAATGTCTCAGTGAACTTCTCCCAACCCATAGTAGGAGAACCAATGGGCCTACGAGCAAATACTGGTCTCCACCACTCCTTGTCCACTCCTGAAAACTGATAAGAAGTGTAAGACACTACATGAGCCTCCAAAATACCCAGGTTGCCTATACTGGCACTCAGTCAAGAAACCATAAGCCTTCTCTCCAACTATACCATCAAACCTGGGAGGTGCCAGTCTAAGATATCTCTCAAAACTTTTCTACTCACAAAAAACATGGTTGCACTAACAAAATTAGGTGAAACTTCAAATCTCGGATGTGCCAAAGAGAGAATTGAAGTTGAAACAAGAGTCTTAAATCCCAAACTATCCCCTGAACCGACGATTTAGCACCAAGTGTAATAAAACCTGCAGTTCCCGGACAGATACCAGAAGTTGGAGCACTATCGAATCTATCCAATAATCTAATAGTAAACTCTTGAAGCATTGGAGGGTTGTCGAGAACCATAAGAGGATAGAATTGTCCCCTCACCTTAGTCTGCTGCTCAATAACATCATTGTGCTCAAATATAGGCTCAGAGTTGCCTCCTTAGCTCATCCTCGAGCAGGTGCTGCCCCTCTCGCTCGCCCACAACCCCTAACTCCGCTGTGTTCCCTGTCTCACCCACGAAATGGAGCTCGGGTACTTTGTACAGCCTCGCCCTCTGAAGTACTGGATCTAGTCATCGACATCTGCGCAGAGAGAATATATTAGAGGTGTGCAACGCTTGATATGAATAATTCTGAGGAAAGGAATCAAAGAAAAATAATTTCACCTACTAGGTATATTGTAGCCTCTCAAAGATAAGTACGAACGTCTACTACCGATAAGAAAATAACCCAACTCTTTAACTTATGGAACCAGTTAACCTAGTGCTCTAATACCAATTTGTCACGATCCAAAAGTCGAGGTCATGATGACACACACCCCGAGAACCCCAAAAATTGCGTGTAAACCTTAAGAAAACGCATTCGAGACTCCTGAAGGCAAGTCATTCCACAAATGATAGAAAAACAACAAAGAATAGCCAAAAACCTGGAAGCATATGCATAAATAACCTAATACATTTCTAGAATTTGAAATACATCTCAAACTTTTGAAAGGAAGGTCAAAGACATCAAATGATAGATGTAGACCAATGGTGATCCGAAAAGCAGGATCACACCACAACTCTGAAATAGAGAACATTGTTGGATCCAATCAACTGCTACGAGAATCACTCTGACTAGGATCTGCATCAAAAGGATAACAAATGTAGGGGTGAGTACAATCCACATTTACTAAGTAGGTTAGACCAACTTAGTATAAGAAACTAAATAGACTTAAGAAACAAACTATGAAACTCTTCCACCTGCACATAGAAAAGTCTCATTCTGGCATCGATGTCGTCAATTTATATAGAACGGAGCAAATAAAGTAGATACATAAGGGTACATAAAATATTTAAATTGATGCATAAATAGGTTACACGACACAACAAAAATGATCAACGTGATGCAACGTGATGATGATATGATGGAATGATATGGTGGTACCAAGGTCATCACACAACCTGTCGTATACACATTGCTGATCATTTAGCTTCCATAAAAGGACCCATGGGGGACTCACAGTCCATATACCAATCTCAATATCTCATCAACTTGCCTCCTAGCTCATGGTCAAATATATAAGTAAGGCGGCATATTTTCTTTCTCAAACAAATGGTATTTCTCCACCTTCTCATATTTTCATGATCAATGATATGCTGCATGAGGATGAATGCATCACAACACAAACAACACAAGAAATGATCAGTTCATCAAGGGTTTGAATTAGTATTAAGTTCCCAAACTCAACAAGTCATGAAAACATATTCTCAAATGATAGGGATAGTGAAAGAAACAGTTTTAATATAAGATTTACAACTTAGAAAATATTTCTTTCATTTTAAGATGTTCAAAAATCAACTAGGTCCCTAACTCGGGCATCCCAATGTCAAATATACAGATAAATCATATAGCCCCATGCTCAGGAAATTACTCAAATATCACATAATTACCGCAACAATTACAGATACCACACAATCCATCACATAGGCTAAGCATCACAAATAGGCATCATACGAACTAAATAAAGAGGTCAACATTTATCAACTTCTAAGACTCATGCTACTAGTCATTTCACAGTTGACTTCCTAAGAAAGGTTAATTACTCATATCAATCTAAAAGGGGGATAGCCAAACCTACCTCAATGCTGAAACATCACTCTAACAATCCTATCAAAGCACTTCATCAAACACATAATCACCGGAACGATCCTCAACTATCAAGAATGAAAGGAGTTCATCAAAAGCGATACAACGATACTCATATTTATAGAATTTAAAATGGAGGTCACTTCGAAAACTAAAAAGTTAAAATCAGATATTTAGTTGGAAATCAAGTTCCAAAAGCCAATAGGAATTTATGGTTGAAAAACACATTAAAATGCTCAAGAAACAGGTTCCAAGTTAAGGTTTTACTAATTTTTCAACTTTGGGAGAAAAACCCTTTAAACCCACTTTGAAATAAAGATTTTAAGAGTTTTCAAAAGATCAAATTTGAAGGAATCAACAAAGAATTGATAAACAAAGCTTACCCACACTAATTCTTACAAAATTTCTCCTAAGAATCGCTCCCCCTAAGATCCAAGAGATTAAGAATGGAGGATATGAGAAAAATGAGATAAATACCTAATTGGGTTCTATCCAGGTCTAAAAATTGGGGCTCGCGAATGTAGCCCACAAGGCCACATAGGCTCACGAATATGGGAACATCTCCGTGAATGTCTTCGCGAATGCGGGAACATCTCCATAATCGTGGATCACTATTCACTCATTAACGCGGCCTACTCATCCGACAAACACAGTGCCTCATGCACCCTCCTCCCATGAACATACTAGGGGACCTGAGAACGTGGTCCCCTTCACCAAACACCATAAACATAAAAGGCCTTAGTCCAAGTTTCCAATGAGACTCTCAAAAATCGTTGCAAGGCGATTAAAAAAAGGGGATATGCTACCCCACTAAAATCGACATTCCAGACTGAAATCATTGGATTTACAAAAAGAGGTCAAATTACAGATTGACCGTCCTTCTCACCCAAACATCAAAAATTCAACGTAAGGCCTCAGAAACCTTTAAACACCACCCTACTAGCTTAAACTCAATGTTCCAGATGTGATTGAACTAACATAATTCCCATCCGATGCTCGTAACTAAAAAGTATTGACCAAAGTCAACACTATCATGAATTCTTAACTCAAGAGGGGTGAAATCACTAAGAATACACATGATCACACTGGGGAACACCCCAATGCCATGACCCAAACTATACCCTAGGTGTAACATGGTATATAGAACAACGAAACCTACATAAGCCACTTATCAAACATCATACAAGATAACGGAAATAAAGATTTCAAAAGTAGCATTTTCATATTCCAAAAAGAGTTTGACAAAGCGGAAGTCTAACATAGTCTCAACAAGCCATCTAAAACATCAAAACGAGTGGTTGGGACATAACCCATGCATACATCATCCAAACACTAGAAAGGCATAAAGCAAGTACATGTGTCTTAGTCCTCGGAGCATGAGGTCTCACCAACTCTTGAATTCGATAGAATGATCAACAAGTAACGATTGTGAGAGGTAGGAGTGTCGGACCCTACATTAATGAGAAAATGTAGGCACAAGTATGCAATAGTACATGGAATATACTAAGTATGGGGCGATATGCATAAATAGCCATGATTGCATGGAGAGTTTAAACATATGAGATATGAACAACATTTGAACATTTAAAGACTTAAAAAAGAAACAACGTATACATCATAAGATATGATGATACGTCCAAACATATACCTCAATTAAGAAGTATAAATGGTCGAAGTCAATTATAGAACTCAACTGGAGTTGACGTCGATCCCACAAGGAATTTACTGCATAAATAACTTTATTGACGCTTTTATTTAATTGTAATGATATTTCCAAAAAGAGTAAGTTCTAGAAAGTAAATGTTGGGTTGTTTGTGTTCAAGTAACCATTGTTTAGTAAAAATTAACAGTCAACAAGATCAAACAGTAGTTTCAAGATTTTAGTAATTGATTTAACGAGACTAGGATTGTGTTCC
This sequence comes from Solanum tuberosum, assembly GCF_000226075.1. Lineage (NCBI taxonomy): Eukaryota > Viridiplantae > Streptophyta > Magnoliopsida > Solanales > Solanaceae > Solanum > Solanum tuberosum. Next base: position 140,534 of record NW_006239520.1, on the reverse strand, counting down.
CCTGACCTTTAATTCACTCTCAAATTCTATACAAATAACTATTCGTTGTTAATATTACATGTTCCTTGAAAGTTAGATACATCTAAATGCTTTTCAGCCCTATTAGATGACTTTCACTCTTTTCCTCTCAGTCTTAGAGTGCTATGAAGTTTACCCTTGCATACTTGTTAAGAACGTTATCTTCTCTCGAACTCTAATCTTCAAAACAAGTAAATGGAGTTTTATTCTAGCTTTTCCTAATTATCACTTTTCTCTCAAACAAGTGATAAATACAGGCAAGTTTTAATGTGTGCACTTATTAGAAAGCATTCATTATGAAAATAGAATAAACATATGCAATTAACAATCAAACTTTACTCGTATGTGAATCCATAGTTATGTTTTAGTCATGGCTCCCACAACCCTAGTGGTGGTTCTTAGCCGCTCATTATTTCAAGAAAATCTACCGTAACGATTATCGAAGGCATGAAAAAGTAAACTTGCAATAATAGCAAACCAAAAGCTTCTTGATTATCAACACTTAATCAAGAACACGAAGTTTTGATCGAAAGTAATCGACCAAGCAAAGTGTTCAAAAATGGAAACTATCATTTCTCCAAGCATAGAATGTCTCGATGTAATCAATGATGATTAAAAAACAAAACTTAAGTAATTAAAATAGTCTTTAAAAAGAGTCCTACTCGAAAGAGGATTGCATTGTCGCATAGCTTCACGGGCAGGGTGATGGTTGGTCTAAGCTTAGACGGCTCATCAGGCCCTCTATGGTCCAACACTTAGACAATGTGGGTCTTCCTTCACTAGTGGTCTTCACGAGCTAGTAGACGACTCGTCAAAATCACCACGACCCGTATAGTTCTCCGTTGAGTGACGCCTTCACTTGGGTAGCTAGTGGTTTCATTTCCTCTCTTCCACGAGCCATAAGATGGCTTGTCTATAGGACCACGGCCATTTTGGGGCTCCGTGGTCTTCAAGCAGTACTTAGGCCTCTATTGTCTTCACTACCTCTCTTCCACGAGCTCTTAGATGACCCATCTAATGGACCACGACTCGTATGGAGTCTCATGGTCTTAGACTTGGGTTCTATTTTCCATTTTTCTTCTATCTTTTGCATCCATATGCTTCACCAATACAATCATCAAAGAAACCATCATATCCATATAAACAAGCTTGATTTCTCGCACTAATTCTTAGTTTTGAGCGTCAAATGTGCTATGATTTCATGGCACCTCAACTGGTCAATGCATTTCAAAATAAGAAACATAGGAATGCTTTGAAGAAACATATTCATTTTGTGGAATATTAGATTTAACCGATAATAAGACCACGAGAGTGTAGAATTCTCACATAAAGTATAGAGAAATAAATGATTGTAACCTTATATAGGAGAAGAGTCATATACTAACCACACTAGGAGTCCTACTACAATATAAATATATTATTTACATGAGTAGTATTACTATTATAACTAAAACACCTTATCCTAGTAAATTTTAGCCTCATACACGATACATCAACTTAGTCCTACAAAAGTTAGGATTTAGTAGTCTAGTCGTACTGTGACTTTAACTCTACAACAATAAACACGTCAACCAGCTTCCTTGGACCTATTCCTTCAACATGTTTCAATCATCAGTTTCCTTCATCTTCAACGCTACCCTTCAAGTAGTGAGTGGATGAACCGTAACTCCTAGATTGCTGTGAAATCCAACAAAGACGTGTTTTGTCAATGCTTTGGTATGAATGTCAGCTAGCTGATCCTTAGACCTCATGAACTGAGTAAGAAGTTGTCCTCTAGCCACCTTCTCATGAATGAAATTATAGTCCATTTTGACATGTTTGGTTCTAGCATGCCTAACTGGATTAACTGTCATGTACAAGGAACTCAAGTTATCACAATATAATGTAGTAACAGATCGAAGGAACACCCCAAGATCATGAAGTAGATACATGATCCCTGTAATCTCTGTTGAAGTGGAGGATAATGCTCAATACTCAGCTTCCACACTATATCGGGCTATTGTGGTCTGTTTATTGGAAGTACAAGAGATACAATTTGCACCTAGGTAGATACTATAACATGTAGTTGATCTCATAGTAGTGGTACAACCTCTCCAAACAGCATCTGAATATCCATACAACCTACATAGTGATTGTGAAATAATTCAGAGTCCAAATTGTAGAGTACCTTTGATGTAACTGAGTGTCACACCCCGAGCCTACACTCTATGTGGACTGGCACTCGAAGACCATTGCTGGCCCCAAGCGAACCCTTGGCCTGGCTTACTTAACTCAGCAGAAGACAATATTCATATCTATAATGATCAATGAACTTAACTGAACTAAATAATAAAATAACTTAGAATTTTTTAAAGTTAAACATTCAACTTGGCCATAAGTGGTAACCCAAGTCTTAACAATAAGAAATGAAAATGAAAAAACTCACAGGATTAACATCTGAATGTCTATGAAGCCTCTAAACCAACTAAGATGGACGTTGGGACAAACCCCACAACATCCTAATGAACTAACTAGAATGCAGTGAAAATAGATCCTCCGGAATGCAAGGAGGCTCACCGACTGACTCTGAACTGCTCACTGGATCAACGGTACGCTGCGATGCTGATCCTAGTTACTTGTGTCTGCATCATAAGATGATACATGCCAACTGGCATCGGTACATTGAATGTACGAGTATGCGAGTTGGAATGCTAAACAATACATAGGCTTGAAAAGATTTGGAAAGAAACACTTACCTTGGCTCTTCTCAACTCATGAATAACTTAACTCAGAATAAAGCAATGAGCACATGTAATATATGAAAAGCTTTATAAAACAGTAAAAACAACTTAGTTTGTTAAAGGAAATGCAGTAACAAACTCAACTTTACTCATATAATAAAATTACATAGTTTATGTGGGAGATTCTCTAACCGACAACCACCACTATGAGCCTAAGTGGTGATACAACGTCCTTACCATATCAATCACTCCATATGTCGGGGTACCCGGTGTCTCATCAGCTGGGGCTGCACTAGAACCTGCCATAGTAGATTCACTCAAGGAGGCTTGAACAACAGAATGTACCATAGCCTCTTCTAACTCAGTTAGACCCTCAAACACAGTCTCCTCCTGAACGCCAATCTGCTCCTCATTAGTCTCAACCTCAGACTCCGCATCCGCCTCATCAGCTCTAACGTCATCTCTAGTGGGAGCCGGAGGCACATCAGAATGGGCTGAAATATCTATGCCCAGGTCATCAGGGATCTCCACGGTCCCAAAAATCAGAGACATATCAGTGGACTTCAGCTGGTTCACATCTTTCCTCGATCATCTCCGTAACTGCAGCCTTTAAGGTCGTCACCTCATGAGTAACTTCCTGACCTCACTCACACACCTCTATCCTTGCCGTGAGGGCATCAATAGAATCTTTGAGAGGTGTCAATGCAACAGTGAGAGCTCTCTCAATCATCCTAGGAACTGTAGCCTCTAGCCTGGCAGCCCACACATCAGCAAAATGGGTTAGCTGCCCCATCCGTAACAACATGGCCTGGGTGAGCAGGAGTCGAGATGCAGTAGTGCCAGCAGCAGATCTAGGAGGTGGGGAGCAACAGAAGAACTCATAGTCATAGAGGGGGAAGAACTAGAAGTACTTAAAGGACAAGTGGCCGGAGTAGGCAATACTGCCTCTACAGGTAATGTCTCAATGTCAACTGTCGGGGATGTATCCACCGGAGCTGCCCTCCTTCTCTCAGCCTCATTCTTCTGATACTCAGCCTCAATACGCCGGATGTCAGTAGAAAAGGTAAGAGTCACCTCCACATCCTCCTTCTCATCCCGTGGAACAGGGGACCGTCTGCACAACTCGGTGATCAACACCCAGAAATGAGAGAGAAGTATGGCGCTGCTTGGCCCTCATGTCTATCTCTTGCTCGATGATTGCACCAAAATTTAGTCTCTTCCTAGTAATAATTGATCCAAGACAGGCCGTCTTTGTGTGGCGGAGGATAGATTCATTCTGGGACAGCATGATTATGCTACTAATAAATCTGAACCAATACCACACTGCCACATTGAGATCTTTCTTCTCTATTGGCACTCCGATCTAAATCCACTTAGGAGTACCGTCAGAGAGTAGAACGGCCAGCCAACTTTTCATGTCCTCCAATGTCGTTGTCTTGATTATTTTCTAGTAGTCATTTGTGAAGTTATAAGTGCAACCCAAGGAATCATTTATATCCTCACTATCACACTTCACCTTCTTCCCCCGGACAACCACATAGTCCACTGACTTGAAGGTACTGGCCTTCCTCTTTCCTTGTGGAACCAAATCTCCATAAGCTGAGTAGAACTCCCGAACCTAGTTAGGAATATAAGGACCCCGGGGCTTAGTGAAAATTTCAAAATTGTATGACTTGAGGGTGCGCCATATTTTCAGATACCTATCCACCACACCATCTGTGGATAACCTCTTCTCCTCAGAGATAGTCCTCAGTCCCTCGACCTTTAGTTTGTTGAGGGACCGAGGAGGAGGACCCTGTATATGTGGCACTGGGACCACAGTCTGAGTTGAAGCTAGGGGAGGAGGAGGAGTCTGAGGCACCCGAATCCGAGACGGATCATGCATACCCTTGGAAAGAAGCTCTGATCTCCGGGCATGTAAAAGCTAGTCATCCTCAAGCTCAGAGATGGCAACCTGAGAGTCCTGGGAATCTCCCTCATTGTGTGATGAGGTGAGGTAAGTCTCCTAGACTCCCTCATTGTCGGAGCTGACCTCCAGTGACTCTACCACATGCGCCTTCCCTTTTCCTGTGCCTTTTCCTCCCTTTGTAGGGAGTTTTGATGTTTTTACCTTGGATCCATCTGCATCCTCATTTATCACAAGTCCACTTGCCCGTTTGCGGGGCGACATGTCTATTCCTGACACTTTGGGTCTAGTCATATCTGGAAAACACATACAAAAATGTTAGAAACAGTCCAAGAAGAGTTTAGAAAGTAGCCGAGTCACTTAGGCGAGCCAGATCGGGCTCCCCGAAAGTACCGACATGAAATTTTTTCCGAATCAAGGCATGTCAGCGATGTTTAGAGCCATTCGTCGAATCACTGGCACCAATCGGCGAGCTTGGGGTAACCCGTCGAAAGGTACAATGTATTTTAAGGGTTAGGGGCGCAGAAAGGGCGATCAAGAAGGCCTTCCAGCGAGTCGCCGAGTGAACTTGGCGAGCTCAGGTATCTCACCGAAAGTTACAGAATGGAATCATCCAAACTTTGAAATTAAAGGTGATCTGAGGGGGATTTCGGTGAATCGCCGAACAATTCGGCGAGCTCGACGAAGCTCGCCAAACAGCCCAACATACCAGTTTTTAACCCCAAAATTCAAAATAAACTTAAAGCCCCCGACTTCAAAATCAAACACAAGCACTATGCAACTAGAACAAGACCCATAGCACTCATGGCCTCGGGGTACTTAACTTCCCCAGATTTGGCCAAATTTGTCCATTTGACGACTTTTGCCCTTAAGAATGACGTCAAATGCTCTATCATTAGGCAAATTATGTCATTTAGAAAAACTCGGGGTTACTTAGACTTCACCCAACTAGACCCATTACAAAATTACCACAACCCAATAATTTAGAACAAATTTTAATGCACAAAACACGGGAATCGATTGATTTAAGCCTTTAGGCACAAGTTCACACAAATTATGGGAAATCCGACACATAAAATATGATTAAAATAATTACCCAACACATATCAACACACATTTATTTATTGTATTTGAGTTCAACCACAAACTTAGATTACGGGGTTAGGACAACCAACATGTATGCTGAATATCAAAGTTGAAAAGCTAGGAGACAAAGATTTACAATTCCGAGCACAAAATCACACAAAATTGTGGGCAAAAGAGTAAAATATTGAAAATTAACTAATGGGTGAGAGAGTACGAGAGTTGAAAATGAGAGAATATGAAGGATTTTGGCCTTAAAACCTTTCAGTTCGTGGCACCATCGGCGAAGTAAGTCACTTTGTCGAACCACTCGGTGATGCGCCGAGGGGTATTTGCCTCTTCGAGTTTTACAGATCTTTCAGCAATTTTGGGGGTTCAAACGACGGACAAAGTCGGGTTCGCCGACCTATTTGGTGAGTCACCGATTTTGTTTTTAGTCCACCGAGTTTTACAGAGTGCTCTTTCAAGCTTGGTGGTTCAAACGATGGACAAAGTCAAAGCACGCCGACTTGTTCAACGTGTCGCCCAATAGACTTTTGCTCACCAAAACACCCATTTTCCAACACTTTTCACCTTTTAACCTACACACTGAAAACCCGTTCTTCAGAATCAAAAACTAAAGCACTGAAAACATGGGTTGCCTCCCAAGAAGCGCCTTATTTAACGTCGTGGTATGACGAGGATACCAAATCAAGTTTCATCTTTGGGGTTTGCCATTGTGTCACTAGGCAAGCCCCCTTGTTGTCTTGGATTCAAATGGGAAGAAATTTGACCCATTTGGGTCTCCAGCTGCTTAATAGAGACTGAGTAAGAGGTCACCGTCTGATTGAGAGTCGAGACATCCTCTTTCATTTCTTTCAACAGTTTGTCTGAGAATGCGTGAGAGCATATCTTCTATACGGCCACCCTCAGATTCCTTGGGCTTTTGACACTCATGGGGAGGAACATACCTATCATTCTCCCCCTCTCTTTCCTTTCAAGTGGTATTACGATCACGCCATTCTCTATCACGGCCTCTCTATCCCTCATCTCTATTCCATCCATGATTTCTACCTGGTCTTGGGTAGTTTGCACGATAACCTCCTCCTTGGTTGGCTAGGAAGTTCACTTTCTCATTGTACAGCGCTTCAAATTTTGCTTCATCGGGGTTTACTCTACAAACACCCACAACATTAACACTCCTTGAACCAGCACCCATGACATTTTTAACCAAGATATCCAGCTGGGTCATCATTTTGGCCATGTTTTGGTCTCTCTCTTGATCCTTCTCGATCTGCTCTTTTGTCATTTTGAAAGTGAGAGCAGAGACTTGGTCTTCACGAGTAAACCATGCCCTGTTGATCTTGGTCATGCAATAAAGGAGTTGGGATGCTACTGCATAGGGCTATTGCATTATACCACACTACATAAAAAATGATCAATAGCGGCAATTAATTCTTAATTACCGCTAAATATGTATTTTTAACGGCAATTAGCATTCTTTGTATATGTCCCTAAAGCCGTTAGCGACATTTGTTTTAATGACACTTAACTAATGCCGGTAAAGACTTTAGCACTCTTTATTAGTGTCTATATTTATTGCCGCTAAAAGTTGTGTTTTTTGTAGTGCCACCCGGAGAAATTTGATAAGCCATTTCTTTGTTTACCGAATCGAGGCTCCTATAGAAGTGTTGCAGCTGCATATTATCTGGAATTCCATGAGTTGGGTATTGAATCTCCAACTTCTTAAATCTCAGCCATGTCTCATGGATTGGCTCACCTTCCAAGTATTTTAAACCTTGGATGTCATCCCTTAGAGTCATCTTCTTCGATGGGGAAAGAATCGCACTTGAAATGATGTGGTCAGCTCATCCCATGAGGTGATAGAGTCTCTCGATAACTCAGCCAACCATTTGGTAGATTCACCCATCTAAAAGAACAGAAACAACCTGAGATGGACCGATTCTTGCAATATATTCTTAAATGAGAACGGTCCATAGACATCCACAAAGTACCTGATATGCTCATAGGGATCCTCATGAGCCAGCCCCCCTAAATAGTCCTTTCAATTGTAGGAGCTGAAACATTGTGCTTGTGATGTGAAAAACAACATTTCCTTCGACCGGAGGTAAACGAATGGCACTACACCACCCACTTGGTTTGGGTCATTAACATCATTGAAGTTCCCAATGTCATCTTGGTGGCCCACTTGGCTACCATTACTTTCGTTTACGCTCATCTCCTCCTCTGTTCAACACAAGCAACACAAAACCATAAACCAAAGTAAGTTGATTCAACTACAGCCAAAAAGATCACAATTCAACTTCAATAAAAGAATTTTAAAACAACACCACTCCCCGACAGCTGTGCCATTTTGATTAACGTTTCAAGCACACCTCATCCAATACTAGATGCGAATGATCGTTAAGCAGTATAAAACCCAACATAGAGTTGGGGTCGAACCCATAGGGAGTGGTACGTGTTCAAAGTTCCGTTATGAAGTATTAATGTGATCTAACTAGCTATAAGAATAGATATTATCGGAAAAGACGTATAAACAGTTCAAAAAGGGTGACACGAATGTCCAATACGGGGTTTTGGTTTGCAATTATCAACTACAACGTAATCAAACAATGAAGAAATAATAATAAGAAGAGGAATTCTCGGGATGTGATCGATTATAGGTAAATTTCGCTATATAGGTAATTGAAACTACTAATAAATAGCTAAATATTAGTGGGTAGGCTAGACTATAGGTGAAATAGCTTTCTCTCGAAAAACTATTCTGCTTCAAGTGATTTCTTTTGAATATTAACAATCACAGACCACAACCTTAATACATCTTCTCTCTCGAGCAAGATGTGTAGGATTGGGTTTAGGATTCACTCTCTCGAGCTGAACCCAAATCAACCCAATACCTACAAACCATTAATCACAAGCCTTAGCCCCAAAACTTCTCTCTCGAGCAAGTTGAGAACACAGAATTTGAACTGCATTTGTAACTACAATTCATAAATTAAACCTCGGCTAATGATTAAACCCACTTCAATATAGCATTTAAACTAGTAATTAACAATACCCATAAACCAATTCAACCCATAATCACATGATCACAACTCAAGAATTGGGTTTTAGCTGAACATCATAAAAAGATAAAAACGGTTACCAAATCGATTATCCATCAACTGGGTAAGGGTATTCAAGCCTTTATAGTGCTCCAATTTGAAGAAAATTAGTAACCCACTTGCAAAATCTCCAAATTGAGTGTCAAAAAGCCTTTAGGTCTATTAGGAAACTATTCTAAAATGGTAGTAAGCTAAGATCTCAGGAATAGAACTTCCAGAACTACTAAATTAACAGTTCAAAATTCAATTTATAGTTGCCAAAAATTTGCATGAAGGGCCATTAGGCAAGGTAAGTTGGGTTCACCGAGTGGTTCGGCGAACCGCCCATCGCTCTTTTCTATCACCTTTTTGTATTGGCTCTCAGCATCCTCAAGTTCTGTAACTTTAGGCGATCACTCTTTCCTTCGCGGAACTGATCGGCGATTCACCCACTGCCCCTTTCCTGTCACCGACTTAGTTTTTTCTCTCAGGGCTGGTACACTGGAACTTTATGCGGTCTAAATAGCCACTCGGTGATTCGCCAAGTGCTCTAGGCGATCATCAGGTTCGTCTTTCTTCACTTCTTCAGTTTGTTTTGTTCCTTTTTGCTTGTTAGTGTCCTTGATTTGCTCCTCAATCCATATACCTGAAAATCAAGGCATTAACATCAGTTTATAGCATAAATTAGGCATTTGAGGACATTAAAACTATCAAAACAAAGCCCTAAATGAGTCCAAATCTCGGACTCATCAGTCAGCAATCATAGTGAGAGCATATCTAGATAGATGTGTGAACTTCAAAGCATATTCCTTCATACTCACACTTCCTTGACGAAGGTTGATGAACTCAAGCACCTTTGTCTCCTTCATCTCAAGGGGAAAAAAACTTTGAACTTTTCTAAATCAAGAGGACTCGCATCTTTCGATCTCCCTTCTTTCCATTAACTGAACCAAATTTCAGCAACACCCTTAAGTTGATAAGCGGCCAACTCTTCCTTTTCCACCGACATCACTCCCATGATCATCAACACCTTGTAAACCTCATCAATGAACTCTTGAAGATCTTTCTCAACCTTAGAACCATGAAATTCTGGAGGATTCATTCTAGTGAAGTCCCTCACTCTAGATGTCGCCGTACCCACATTTGGGTTCACGGGGACCACAACCTCCCTAATGGCTTAGGCCGTCATGGTTTGAGCCAATAATTTAAAAGCAACCCTAAACTCCGAATTGCTCACTTGCTTGGCCAAATGGTCGACTAGAGCTTGAGGATCTTGAGAAGGAACTTCTTGTTCCACATTCTCCCTCCTATTCCTTCTAGCATAAGCTCTTCGAGTAGCCATATCTTGTAGAGCATCGAATAAAGATTGGAAGAGAGACCTTATAGGGTTAAACTCTATCACACGACTGTAGAGGAATGAAAGAAGTGTAGTTTCCTATACATCTCATAGCCTCTTATTCATAAATATGGAACACTTCACACTTCTGAACAAGACTCTACTTGACGTGGCTTATGAGACATCCTAGGACCATTCTTAACATTGTTCTCTGAAACAACCTTTGTCACGACCTAGGGGTACACCCTAGATGTAACATGACGTATAGGACCCCAAGAGGCCTCATACAAGCCACTTAGCATACATAACATAAGACATAGAAAAAAAGAGGTAAAGAAATACATTCTTGTCTCAAAGGTTTTATAAAAGTAAAGCGGATGTCTAAACACTTCATCTCAATAGCCATCTAGTACAATAGAATGAAATTGTTCCTAGACCATACATCATGTCCAAAACTGAAAATAAGAAATAATACTAAAAAACTCAATGAAGATCCGTCCTCAAAGCATGAGGACTTAACAAAGCTCGCAAATCTCTCAAGTCAACCTCTAGCCACAAAACTGAGAACCTTGACTATCAGACCCTGCATTTGGGGAAATGTAGGCAAGGGTATGCGTTAGTACAAAACAATGTATCAAATATGATAGCCATGCATATAACATTTAAATCATGCTAAAAAGGGAAATTTTAATAAGTATGCAATGATCAAGCTAAAATACATATCTTGAGAGTTAGAAACCATAAGTCAATAAACCATGATCAATCAAGTGAACATTATCTTAAAACGTACTTACGATACTTCTTTGAAGTAACCCTGGTTCATCATAACATTTACTTATTTGTGGAAAGTAGCCTTAACCGACATATAAAACCATGTGAGCTAGTGACATAGAATTTGGTGTCTACCCCACACCGTAAAGGGGTGTCCTACTGGCCACGGTAAGGACCACAGACTTCTTGCTATTGTGGATCCACTAGCTAATGTCTTTCTAGACAATCCTATGGGGCCACATAGGTACAGGACTTAGGTAATCACCACTTGTCCACTCGGTGCTAAGCTTAACTTCCATGAAATAGTTCTTAATTTTATTCATCATAGCTCATAGAGGAACATGGGTAATCGCCTCTTGTTCTTACATCACATGACATGGGGAATCACCTCTTGCCATTCAATAGAGAGCATGAGTAATCGCCTCTTGCCTCAATATTAACATAATTCCTTAATCGTTGGTTCATTTCCAGTTAGAACAACCTTTCAACCTTAGGAACCCTTATTATGTTAGAATACCTTTCACAATCATGCATAGATGTGTATATGAGAAAATCATTTCAACAACACAACAACAACATTATCATTGATACTTCACTCTCAAAGCATCCTTAGAACATTTACATAATTTTCATAAGAACATGCATAATTCCATCATTCACCTTTCAAGGTTCAAAACCCACTTTTCATCATCATTGTCTAGGAAACATGAGTTAGGCATGGGTTCATAGAAGTTCATCATAATTTCATATAATTCCATCAATTCATACTTAATTTCATATAATCTTCTTACATAATCCAAGACCCACATTATATGCTCATAACTTGGAAAATATGGGGATTACATGGGTTCATGGGGGATCATCATATACTCATGAGATTTACTCAATTCATGCATCATAGATCATAAATTAATCAATTAGATCAACAATTAGGAAAACCCATAGCATAGAAGAAAACTCTAACTCAATTGGGGAATTCTAACTTTGAAAATAGGAAAATTCGGAAACTCCATGAATGGAAGGGATCCATGGATGAAAACTATCATACCTCAAAGCCAATTTCTTATCTTCAATGGAGGAATGGAGACTTGACTTGAAACCCTAAGTTGAATACTTCTTCTTCAAGCTTTCTAGAGAGAGAAATATTTGGGAGAGGACTCTTGATCTTCTTTTAGAAATTTTAGAGAATGATTTTTAAATGGGAATTTTTAGATTTAAAACACTTATATATTGGTTTTGGGTATAGGAAAAAAGATATAGTATTAGGATAAAATAATTTGGAAAAGACCTAATTTCCCCTTATATAACTACCGACCTACCATCAATGAATCTTGACCAACGGACTATGATTTGACTGACGATTTGTCCTGCACAACCATCGGCTGATTTAAAAACTTGGATTTGGGGTAATGAACCACGGACCTTGGACCCAACGATGGTTCGTTGGTCCAGGCCGTGGTTTGAGGTCGTTTGGGCCCTTTTGGGTGCCCATCCACGTACCAAACCTACAGTCTGTGGTCCACTTCACGGGCTGTGGTTGGCCTCCGTCGGATGGAAAAAAGGACTTCTGAAAACTGCCATTATGCCCTTTCTCGAATATAAGGTGTTACAGTTCAATTTTTGGACTTTGCATAAACGGGATTCCTCAAATCACAACATGAGTGATATCAAGTCTTGTCAGTGTCAAGTATTGAAGACTCCTTACTATCATTCTGTGTCAGGATGTATCTACAAGACTTCCCACAGCTTCTTGTAAACCATGTTTTTTAGGTAAATGAGTGGCTACAGCTTTAGCCAAAGTCATCTTTGTCTTATCCAGTTGCCCAACAACATACTTACTCTAATTTCTGAATTCCTCCTTCAAAATACTTAACCTATTCTCCTAGAAGGAAGTGTAAATAGTCAAGATCTTTCATAACAAACTCTTTCCCAACTTGTAGAACAAACTCTAAGACATGTGATGTATAACTTCCTGTGAAAATAATATCATCCTCATATAACAAGAGAAATTTGGTGCTTTTTGAGTTTGCAAAGTAAATAACGAGGGATATGCCTTACTACAAATGAAACCACGGTGTAGGAGATGCATGCTAAACCTATCAAATCAGGCTCTTGGTGCTTGTTTGATACAATACTATGCCTTTATAAGTAGACACACATGTTGAGGATACCTGAGATCAATGAATCCAGGAGGTTGACTTATGTTTACCTCCTCTTGTAGGAAACCATTGAGGAAATTTTTTTTGACATCTAGTTGCTTAATTTCCCACTTTGAGCTGATTGTGATGGATAGAACCACCCTAATAGTTGTGGTTATGACCACAGGGCTAAATGTTTCTTCAAAATATATCCCTTCAAGTTGAGAGAATCCCATGGCCACAAGTCTACGTACACCCTCTCTTGTAGAGGGATGATCTATATCCTTTGTGTAAGTTGATGTACCCTAAAAACACAAAAGGGTAAGTCTTTGGACTACAATTTTTGCTACCCTTGATATATGGATAACATCTACATCCAAACACCTTTAGACTTTTGTAATCAGGTTGCTCTCCATACAACTTAACAAACTGAGTCGCCATCTTTAGGACTGAGGATTGTAGTCTATTAATGAGGAACACTGCAGCGAAGAAAGGATCAACACGTGAAAACAAAGGTAGGTTACAATGAAGTAGTAGAGTTAAGACAATCTCCAAAATATGTGTATGTTTATTTCTGAAATTCCATTTTGTTCAGGTGTGTTAAATGAAATATGTCTCACGATGCCACAATCTTCCGAATGCTTGATGATGTCTGTTTTGATAAACTCACCACCTCCATCACACTTAAATATCTTAATTTCTTTAGAAAATTATTTTTCCACCATTTTCTGGAATTTCACAAAAACCTCAAAATATTCAGGTTTTTTTTTCAGTGGATAAATCCATGTATATCTTGTGTTTATCTACAAAAATGGCATAATATTTCATATGTTGAGAAGATTCAACAAGAGCAGGTCCCCACAAGTCACAATAAAATTTCAATAAAGTTTCCTTCTTAATTTTATTTCTCAAACCAAATGAAAGTTTACAACTCTTGCCCATCTGGCAACTAGAACAAACAGTAGGCATTTTATTGCAACTACTAACATTAATGTAACTATTACTACTCAAAACTTTTAAATATTTCAAACTAAGGTGTCCTAATCTAGTATGCCACATGTTTTCTGATGTGTTCCAATCGTGTGTAGTAGTTATAGCCTAGAGATTGTTATCTTCCAAAGCATAGAGTCCATTCCTTTTAAATCCCTTGGCCAGTAGTGTCCTTGTCTTATTTTCCTTTACAACAAAGTTAGTTTCATTAAATTCAAGAGTGCAACATTTATCCTTTGCAAGTTTACTAACTAGAGTACATTTTTATTAATCTTAGGAACTACAAGAACTTCTTAAATTTAGGCTTGATCTTGATATGTTCTTAACATGTGTTATGTGTAACTTTGATCCATTCCCAACAATGATTTTATCTGATCCATTGTACTGTTTAAGATCAGTTAGAATACCTAAGTTATATGTCATATGACTACTTGCTCCTGAGTCCACTTAAAATGTGTCATCAGTAGTATTTTGTAGATTAGTAGCAGCTAGAAGTGGCATAATGGGTAATTTTTATGGATATCCATTCATATTTATCCATTTTAAATGGGTTGGGTACCCAACTCATATAAAATTTGTAAAATTGAATTATAATCATATTTACCCATTTAAAAGTAGGTAGTTAAATGGATAATATGGGTAAAAATTGTTCATTCATAAAATAAAGAAAAGTGATTAGGGGTGGGTGGTAAAAAAGCTTTTAAATTTTTATTTTTTTTTTACATTTTTTTTGCATAGGGGGCATGGGGAGGGGGCAGGAAGGGGTTGGGTTGTATCCTTTTTAATGTTTTTAATAAAAAAGATTATTTTTTTATACATTTTTTGGGATAGGGGTGGGGTTGTAAAAAGGACTTTTTAATTTTTTTTACTTTTTTTGGATAATTTTTTTAAAAAACGTTACATTTTTTTGGAATTGGGGAGGGGGGGTAGGGGGGATTGGTTTAAAAATATTTTTTATAAAAAAACAAACTATTGTTTTTACATTTTTTTGGAATAGGGGGGTGGGGGTAGGGGGATGGTAGAGAGGGTGGAGTGATAAAAAAAATGAAAAAGATTTTGTTTTTAAAGCTTTTAACTAAATCTCTACTATAATATGGGTACCCATATTTATCCATATTATCTATTGGGTAACTCGTTTGTACCTATTTAAAATGTGAGTCGAGTCGAATGCTTTATCTATTTTTAATTGACTCATTTTCAATCGACTCATATTCGACTCGACTCGACTCGCTCGTTTGCCACTGCTAGTAGCAGCCAATTCTTGTGGTAGCTCATCTACAGCTTGGTAAGAGTAGTCCCACCTGTAGAAACACTTAAGAGCAGTATGTTTATTCAAGTACAAATTTGACACGCATCATAACTTTTCCTCTCCTGACTTCTACTTGACGGACTGTTCTAAGATCCTAGTCCATATTTTCTATTATACGAACATGTTTGTAACACCCTATATTATGCATAAGCTAGTTCTATTCATTTGATCCTTGACATAGCCTTATCGTATAGGTGAGGAACCATATTTCTTATATAATTAGTGTTGGTTGCACGTTTCAGCATGTGTACTCCAAGTTAACCCCAACGTAAGTATTGAAACTCGAGATAGTAAGGTGGTAATTGAGTTTAAAGTTCAAAGTTAAGTGCTAAGCTAAGGAGAAAGGGATTAATATTTGGAGAATGAAATAAAATAAGTAAGTAGGTTGCTTGCCTTAACTAAGCTAGTAGGTGACAAGTAGGTGCATCACCTACTTAAATTTATTAACCAGCCTAAATGACCAAGTATGTTCATCACCTACTAAGATTCTTTCGACCATATTGGGCCAAGTACACTACCACCTACTTCCACTAATTCTGAACCAACTTGAGTAGAAGCATAAGGGATAAAATGGACAACCAAGGCCTAATAACCTTAAGTCCAAAAAGGCTCAACTGAAAAGTGAAAGTAGGTGGATACCCTAATTGATAAATTTATGGCCCAAAATGAAGGATAAAGTCGGCAAAAGCATGTCCCTTTAAAGGGATTGATATCAGCTATTTCCAACCATTTTAACTATGGAAAAAAATTTGATTTCGAGAGTTTTCTCTCTTCTCTCTCTTAATTTCATGTAGAAGCCATAAAATACCATTAGGGTTCCTAAATATTAGGGAGTTCAAGCTGCTGGAGGGTATGAGTTAAGAGAATAACAGTCTCCACCAAATAAGGCAAGTTGGAGAGGATAACCTTTACCTTGAAGAATCCAAGCCTTAGAAAGTGACAGTTTTGTCCAGCAAGGTAAGCTACTACAATTTTCTCCCTCTCTTATGCTTGGGTTAATAAGGACATTTGGTATGTGTTAGTGAATAGGAAATTATTACTTTTACATGTTGTAATATCGGGGAGGATGTTTTGGTGGTTAGTGCATGTTGGGACAGCTATGGAGGGGAGTGCCCTTTAAATTCAATTATGAGCTCATTTGAGCATTTGAAAAAGTAATTATGCTCTTCAAGTGTTGGTGATCAACAACCCTAATTCATATTGCTTCTGTTAGATTATTATATTTACGGACTATTTATGTATATTAAAATAAGGGATGTGAACGGATGTGTAGAGAAGTTATGGAGATGTTAAAGAACTTAAATATTGCAGGGCGTGGGGGGGGGGTATATCAATTAATTGGGTGTTACATGGACTTTCTTCCTACCACACATTTTGTCTATTAATGTTTATGTTTTCCGTAGCCCATGGAGTTTTGGGGAGGGCCTGATACGAATGTTGTATAGTATATAGTAGTGATTAAAGGGAAAGGGAGGGAAAGAAACTATTGGCTAGATAAATTGCATGTTTACTATTTGGTTAATATATTGGTGAGATCAAGTGTAACGACATGTTCCTGTCGTTATAGAAATGCCAACGGGGGAAAATTTGGGGCCGAAAAACTTTTTCGTAGTATTTGGATTTTCCCAACCTTATCCAGATTTGGACTAAATCGGAGTCTTTAAGGTGTGGGGAAATCTGGTAACAATCAGGTGATTTATTTATGATTTTGATTACATGAGTAGTTAGATAAGCTCGTTAAAAAATTCGTACGATTTTACGGAATTGAACTCGGGCGAGTAGAACTCCCAAAATTGATCTTAGCGTGAATGTATCGGTTGCCACGTTCCGGCATAATCATTGGATCGGGTACCACGTTCTGGTATGCTAATTGTTTGGGTTTGGGTTCCATGAGAGGACCAATGACTTGTCATAATTGTGTATTTTGAGACATGTGAAGTTGTTCGTTGTTCGTAAATGTTGATGATATTTTATATGTTCGATATATGCATTTGATTATATTGTTGTTTGACTTATGTATGCTGCACTTAGTGGGATAGCCGCATGATCCTACCAGTACACTGTGGTTGTGTACTCATACTGCACTTGCTCTTATTTTTGTTGAGTACAGGGCATCTTCAAACGACTACTGACAGACCTCGCTTAGGAGATCAATGATCGTTCGAATTCAAGGGTGAGTCAATTCTTCCGGGCTACCATGGGTTCTCTTTCGTCTATGT
>NW_006239520.1:74417-118406 GCF_000226075.1 Solanum tuberosum | reverse complement strand
ATGGACTTAGACGATGTTCTATTTAGTTGATTAGTTCATTAGATTGGGGTTGCATCCCTTCTTGTTTAGACTTGATGAACTTTAGATGCTTTGGTGCATTGAGTTTCAAGTTCTAGGTTATTTCTTTCGCATTGTTTAGTTCGTTGTTAGACTTTTGTTGGAAATTATGGGAACTCCCTATTTATTTCCTTAGTATTTAACTTGCTTCTGTAACTTAAATGTCTTAGTTTTGGTCGTGATAAAGTTGGTATCAGAGCCTAGGTTCATTGATCTCGATGTACCAAAACGAGTCTAGTAGTGTCATGTGGAACAATATGGGGACGCCTTTACTTTTCTTCGAGAGGTTGTAGGACTTTCGGAAATCTCTTTGTCTTCTCTTGTCTCCTTTCGTGCTATAACTTGATTCCAATTGGTAGCTGGCGATTCAAATTAGTATCTAACCTCCTTCACTCTTGTATCCACAGATGGTTAATACTAGATTCAACGGCATTAGGCTTGTAGCTCCCATCAATTCTCCAGCCGAGGAATCTGCAGCGAGAGGTCACGATCAAGGCAGGGGTAAAGGTCGTGGAAGAGTAGCGCTTGCTGGATATGGAGCTCCTGTTGAGAATGCTCCTATGAATGAAAACCCTCATGCGCATCATGACGAGATTGAATAGGAAAATGTCGATGTTGAGAATGTTGAGGATGTGGGAAAAGAGAAGGAGGTGCAGGCCGAGACTACCGATGTTCCCCCATAGACCCAGTGTTAGCTCGACAGATCATGTCATTCTTGAAAGGGTTGGTTGGTCCTGGAATGCTTCCTTCTATTCAAGCAACTCAAGCTCCTACTAATCCTCATGTTGCTAGCACTACGCCCAAGGTGGGTGGAACGGGAGGTAACGATGCTTTCTTTCGTCCTTTGTTGGATTCTGTTATGACTGGGAATGAGCATGACATGTTGACTAAGTTTTTGAAACTAAAGCCTCCTGTGTCTCTTGGTTCTGAGAACGAGGATGCTTATGAGTTCATCTTAGATTGCTATGAGAGGGTTCATAAGTTGGGAATTCTCCATCACCATGGGGTTGAGTTTGTGTCCTTTCAACTTCAAGGTGAGGCTAAGCAGCGGTGGAGAGCTTATATGGAATGTAGATCTTCTACTTTACCTCCACTTACTTGGACCCAATTTCAAACCCTGTTTCTAGAGAAGTATGTGCCTAGGACTTTGAGGGATCGCAAAAAGGATGAGTTCATGGCTTTGGAGAAAGGTGGTATGACAGTGGCTACTTATGAGGCCAAGTTTCATGTTTTGTCTAGATATGCTATGCTATTGGTGACGACTGAGCAAGAGAGGATCTGATTATTTATTAGGGGACTAAATTCTGAGTTGCAAGTATTATCTGTTTATATGACTTCTGTGGGGAGAAGCTTCAATGAGGTAACAGACTATGTTAAGAAAGTGGAGGAGGTGAGGCGAGATGGTCAAGCTAAGGCATGGGCAAAAAGGGCCAAGAACTCGGGTAACTTTCAAGGTTCTTTATTCCTAAGGGGTCTGGAAGGGCCAACGCTTGCAGCCAAGCCAATTCAGTCTGTTATGCCCGCCTCTGCAGGTAGTTACTCGAAAACTCCATCTTATAATTTTCAGGATAGCCAGGGAGTCATGCCTTCGACAAGCGGCAGACCGTATTTTGATCATACTTGTTACAACTATGGTGAACCTAGGCATATGAGGAGAGATTGTCTCCACCCACGTGTGTTAGATTCCACGCAGTAGCAGTCTAGAGCAGTGGTACCCGTGGGGAATGGTAATAATGGTAGAGGACGTCCATAAGGTAGGTTAGGAAGTAATCAGTGAGGCCGTGGAGGTAGAGGAAATGGTAATGCTGGCAGAGGTAATGTGCAACTAGGTAGGGATGTGGTTCGTCAAGATGATATAGCTCAGTGCTATACCTTTTCGGGCAAGAATAAGGCAGAGGCCTCTGACGCGGGGATCGCATGTACTATTCTTGTCTATGACCGGATGACTAATGTGTTATTTGATCTGGGTTCTACTTTTTCTTATGTATCTGTGCGATTTGCCTCAGAGTTTGATATGATTTGTGATATACTTGATGCCCCTATCCATGTTTCTACCTTAGTTGAAGAGTCAATCATAGTTACCTATGTCTATCGTTCTTGTCCTATTTTGTTTATGGGTTTTCAGACTTGGGCAGATTTGGTTATTTTGGATATGACAGACTTTGACATAATCTTAGGCATGACTTGGTTGTCCCCCTACTATGCCATACTTAATTGTAATACTAAGTCCGTCACTCTAGAAATTTTGGGAAGGGAAAAATTATAGTGGGAAGGGGTGTACAAGTCTAAGCGAACTAAGATCATATCCTCCATTTGGGCAGAGAAATTGATAGGGCAGGGTTGTTTGGCTTATTTGGCTCATATTAGGGATGTTGAGATCGAGGCTCCATCCATTGGGTCTATTCCTGTGGTGTCAGAATTTAGAGAAGTGCTTCCTAGTGACTTGCCTGGTATATCTCCGGATAGAGATATAGATTTTTGCATTGATTTAGAACGTGGTACGCGCCCCATTTATATCCCTCCATATCGCATGCAAAATTAAGAAAGTGTAAGGCACAAATCGAAGAGCTTCTTGATAAGAGATTTATTCGTCCCAGTGCTTCCCCATGGGGTGCTCCAGTTTTGTTTGTTAAGAAAAGGATGGTAGTATGAGAATGTGTATATATTATCGGCAATTGAATAGGGTCACTATTCGAAACAAGTATCCTTTGCCTCGAATAGATGATCTTTTTGACCAATTGCAAGGTGCGTCAGTTTTCTCCAAGATTGATCTAAGGTCTGGCTACCATCAATTGAAAATTAGGCCTGAGGATGTGCCCAAGACGGCGTTTAGAACTCGCTATGGGCAATATGAGTTTTTGGTTATGTCTTTTGGGTTGACCAATGCGCCTGCAGCTTTTATGAGTTTAATGAATGGGGTGTTCAAGCCGTTTCTTGATTCTTTCATCATAGTCTTTATTGATGATATTTTCGTCTATTAGAAAAATAAGGAAGAGCATGCCGACCATCTTCGTATTGTTTTGGGTGTTCTTGGGAAACAAAGGTTGTATGCTAAATTTTCGAAGTGTGTGTTTTGGTTGACTTTTATTACATTTTTTAGGCATGTCGTTTTGAAAGACAGGATAATGGTAGATGATGAGTCCACAAATTGGACTCATTTAGGGCTATATTTTGATAGAAATAGTGTCTTCAACTGCATGTTTTATCCCGATATCTGATGAAAACCTTTAAGTTTCAGGTATTCGAAGTTCAAGGTAAAGCATGGATACTACTTAGCAAAAAGAAGACGAAAGAATGAAGAAGCGAAGATCCGCGAATCGCCGAACCCATTCGGCAAAGATCCGCAAATCGTCGAACCAATTCAGCGAATCGCCAATATATCGCATATTCGTCTTTTGTTCCAGTGTGCTGAGCCTTAAAGAAATGGAGAGTATCGGCGATGAAAATGAGCAGTCGATGTATCGTTGAACGACTCCGCGAAGCAGTGCCACATCGCCCAATTATCCAGACTCAAAGATGCTAAAGGCAACTGATGAAAGGCGACGAAGTAGACCAAAGGGCGGGCGGATCGCCGAATGCATCGACGATTCTCACTAACGTCGCCGAAAGATCCTACAAAGAACGTTTTCTGAAAACTATAAATACTAGTTCAGTTTTTATTCTTAGAAGTGAATTTTACCTTGTTTTACCTAGATTTTAGATTATTAAGTTTGAGATAGAGTTTTGGAGATATTCTCTTTAAGTTTTGGAGAGGGTTTTGAAGAACTTGGAGCTTTCAAGGGTTTCATCTTCAAGAAATTGGACTTGGGTCTCTGGAATTCTTTACCTTTGCCTGTTTTAAGAATTAATCTTGCATACCCATTGATGGAAACTGAGATTGGTATACTTCTTTATCTCTTTTACATGTGTGGCTAAAAACCCCAATTCTTGGGGTGTGATTTTGTGAATATGGGTTAGATTTGTTGTTGGGCCTTGCTTGCTGATAGTCTATTCGCTGTTTAAATGTGATTTCATTTAGTGGTTGTGGATGAACTTAATGAGGTTGTAGTTGCAAATATAATCTCATATATGTGTTTTTGGCTTGCTCGAGAGAGATGTCGTAAAACCAAGACCACTAAATTGATGGCTAGTGTGAGTGGGTCGACATGAGGTTCAGTTCGAGAGAGTAAACCCTAGTCCCATGTCCACACACTCAGCTTGAGAGAGTGAATAGGTTAAGGTGTAGGCTGGTCTTCAAGCGGCAAGTGGGTGTCCGAGAGGAATGCATTCGAAACGGGGTAAGTTGCTCGAGAGAGAGCTTATCCCCATTAAAATCTAGCCTAGTCACAAATACTCAATGAGTTTACTATCAAAAGCATGTACCCAATGATTTAGTCTATCCCGTATTCCTATCACATCCCAAGAATCCCGTCTCCATACTTGTATTTTTCCTTGTTTTCACTGTTTTAGTTGTTTCCTGCTCACAAACCCACATTTGATACTTGACGCTTGCGTCACCCCCTTTAATTTGTTATGTTTTCATTCGCCAAAGTCTTTAGCTACGATTAGCTTTGGCACTTTCGCACTTAACCATTAATTCTCATGCCCACTCCCATGGGACTCAACCCCAACCCTTGGTTGGGTTATTATACTATTGCAAGATCGTAGACAGTTGCATCGGAAGTTGAGTCCTTGATTACGCAAACATCAAAATGGCGTCGCTGCCGGGGAGTGTTGTTATGTGAATGCTTTTGGTTTAAGACGAAGTTTGCTTTTGGTAATCATAGTTTACTAACTTTATTTTTAGTTTTGTTTTCTTTTGAGTTGTTGTTGTATGCAGACACCCTGAGCATGGAGGAGGGAAACGGTGACAAGTCTGTTGAGACAAATCAAGAAGTCGAGGGTGACTTCAAGTTTTCTGCACTGTAACTCAGCTGAACGACTTGGCCACCAAAATCTTAGAGGTGGAAAACCAGTGCAACCGCCAAGGGAGGTACATTCCCCCTCATGAGTGAGAAAGTTCTAGGAGCAATGAAAATAAATGTATCGAGGATACGTTATTGATCATTCTCCAAAAGCTGCATGAGCAAGATATAATGCAAGAAGAAATGTAGGAAACCGTGGAGGTGCTGAATCAGATGAGTGGCTCTCACTCAAGATCAATCAAGTTGATTGAAGACCTCTTGGACCACGCATTGCCTCATCTCTACCATAGCAAAAAAAAGGGTTGCCTAGTAGCTTTAGGTCTAACCCCAGTAATGAAGCTTGACTGATAGCTCGCGTTGAGCCACGACGTTAAATTAGGCGCTTCTTGGGAGGGAACCCAAGGTTTGATCGCTTTAAATTAGTATGTTAGAATAATGGTGTATTAATTTTGTAGGTCAGAACAAGGAGTGTGTTGAAAAGTGCAGGTCGGTGAACTGAGGATCTAGTTGGTGTGTCGCGGACTTGACTGGCGATCCCGCTATTTTCTGCCATTTGGACCTCCACATAAACTGGAGGCTCTGTAAAACTCAGTGAGGTAAGAAACCATTAGGCGCATCACTGAGTAGATTGACGAGTGCGACTAAAGTCGCCAAACAAGCGCGAACTGGATAGTTAATAATGGCCAAGGAACTTCAAATTTGAAATTCTTCACTTTCCCTCGCTCTTAAACCTTCTAAATTCACACTAATGTAGTATTCTATTTATTTTAGCCCTCTACTAGCATTTTAGTTTGTTGATTTGTGCTCGGAGTTGGAATACTTTGCCGCCTAGCTTTGCAGTCGTGTTTTAATCGGCATCGAAGGTTGGTTTTCGAACCCTGAGTTTATTGTTGAAAATTTTGAACTCTCTTGCAATAATAGTATTGTATTGATGTGTGCTGGGCCTCTCTGGTAGGATTAGAATCCTTGATTGCCTATTTTAGTTTGAAAAATCTTGCCCGTATGGTTTGATGGTCAAATGCCTGTAATCTTTGTGTTTTTTAGTGAGTTGGGCCATGATTGCGTGTTGTTAGATTGATTGGGTGAAGTCTGAGTAGCCCACATTTGTGCTAAATGTCAAAAATTTACTCAATGATAGAACAGGTGACACTTCTCTTAAGAGCAAATGCCATCAAATGGCCAAATGCGGCAAGTTCGGGAGAAATCTGAGTATCTGGGGTGATGGGCAGTATGGGTCTTGTTTGAATTTCATTAGTACATGTTTTGATTTTGCTTTCGGGGTTTGCAGGATTGAATTTGAGAAGATGGATTGAAAATGGGCACATTGGGAAATTTGGCGAGCTAGGTCGAGCTCGCCGAATCGTTCAGAGGTTCACCCAATGTCTCCATCTCCCCCTTAATATAGTGTCAAATTGGTTATTTGAGTCTGTAACTTTCGGCGAGAAGACATTGGTCGCCGAACGCACTAGGTGACTCACCGAAGATACTCTTAATATCCCTTTGTATACTATTTTGACCTCCTAATGCACTGTAACTTTTGGTGGACAAACCCATGCTCGCCGAAAGTAGTCGACGATTCGCCGAAAGGACCTTCCCATCGCCGACTTTCTATAATTTGAAGCCAATCCTTTCAATGAGCCCGAGTTAGCTCGCCAAAGAGGTTCAGCGACTCGCCGATCCACTTGGCGAGTCTTCCTGCAATAGATTGTCTGTGCTTCTATTTGATTTTTCCCTTAACTCTTCCCAATCCTTTGCAGGTATGACTATGCCTAACAAAGCAGATAGCAACATACCACCCCGAGGCAAAGAAAAAGGGATCACAATCAATGAGGATGCAACTGCATCCAGGAACAAGGCCACTAAACTTTCCACAACTCGTGGGAAAGGCAAGGGCAAGGATAAAACTGTTGATCTTTCAGATGCAAGTTCTGACAGTACTGGTTTTTACACCAATGACCCAACAACATATGACAGTAAGCGTATGGGTTATGATGAAGATGAACTGATGGAGGCACAGAGAAATGAGTTACGATCTAAACAGCTGAACAACCCATCTCAGATCAGAAATCCTTAATCCACCACTCTGACTCCTCCTGTTCCAAAGCAGGCAATAATACTGGCACCTCCAGTACAAGGTCCCCCACCTAGATCAATGAATAGATTAAAGTCTGAGGGGCTGAGAATGATCTTTGAAGAAAAACGATTGTCCATAGATGGAGTGATCAATAGGTATCCCGTGATAATGGAGTGCCTGAAATATCACCAATTTCAAATCTTCACAAAACCCCGTGTCTCTTACATACCAAGTTGGGTTAGAGAATTTTACAATGCATACAGTGCATTGGTACCTCAATGGAAGAGGCTAGTATCGTCTTTCAAAGCAGTTGACTACGTGGTTGTCAGAGGGAGAAAGGTAGCTTGTGACAGTGAGGCTATCAACATAGTCTTGGGTATGTCCAATAAGATTAATGATCACTGCAAGCACTTGATCAGAACAGAGAAGCTGGATGAGATGAAAAAGTGGTTAGCCCCCCAAATCTCAGATATAATGCTAAGAAATGGTTAGCATAAGGAGTTTCGATTGAAAAGAAAGATCTAAACGTAGCTGCAAGATACTGGTTCGGATTCTTCAGCACCATAATTATGCCATCACAGAATGAATCAATCATTTGCCTTGCTAAGGCAGCTTGTCTTCGATGCATCATACAGAAAATCAGGATAAATCTAGGGATGATTATTGCTTCTGAGATCCATTTGCATGCAAAACAGAGTCAGACATCTCTCCCTTTTTCGGTATTAATCACTGCATTGTGCAAAAGGGCTCGGGTGCCTAGAGATGCAAAGAAGGATATGGAAGTGGTTGCCACCGCCTCCACCAATATCCGAAAGATCGAAGCCGAACATCTTAAGGACCAAGCGGAAAAGAAGGAGAAGGAAGTTGTGGCCACTGGATCTACACCTGCAGAGGCATCTTTGCCTACTCCGGCCTCTGGACCTTCAGGTATATCTAATGCCATTATCACTCCTGCTAACCCTTCAGGTTCCTCTGCTGATGCGTTACCACCCAGACCTACTGCTGTTGTTGCCTCCTATGAGCCGATCACTCAGGCATCCTTGATCCGCATGGGTCAGTTTGCCTAATCTGCTGATTGTCGGGCTGCCAACATATAAAGCTCCATTCCAAGCACGATTCAGGATACCCTTGATGATGCTGTGAAACCACTGAGTACTACTATTGATGCTCTAGCTGCCAGGATAGCAGTGTGTGAGCGCGACCAAGGAGCTATAGAGGAAGTGACGGCCTTAAAGGCCGCCATTGTAGAGCTAAGGAAAGATGTTGACTTCCTAAAGTCCACCGATATGTCCATGATCTTTAGAACAGTGGAAATTCCATATGTTCCCAAAATGCCTCAAACCACCACAGGACATGGGGATGGAATTGAGCATACAGTCGATCCTGAATTAGAGGCAGAGACTGACGAAGAGATGTTTGAGGGAGCTGCAGTGGACAACATAGCCGAGACTGAAGAAATCATGATAGATGATGTTATGCAGGCTTCCTTGGCAAAAGCTCCTACTGATGGATCCAGTGAAGCTGGCCCTTCTGGGTCACTCCGGGCACAGATGCCCAAACAGATGGAGCGACTACTTAGACAGGACCTTCCTTTACCTGCCTCTATGTCTTATTATATTTTTACTTTTGGATACTTTTAGTTGCATTTGAGGACAAATACTTTTTATTTGTGGTGGGATGAAGCCCACACCTTTTGTGCTAATAGTTGTGTTTAGTGTATGTATTTGGGTTATTCTGCTTTAAAATTAGGTTTTATCGATTTCTGTGGATGTTTGAACTTATGGCTTCTTTTATTTAGTATCGAATTGAGTCTCTTGTGATGACCATTGCACACTAGCAAAAGTGTGGAGTCTTGTTTGACTATTAGTGTTGATGCCTAGTGTGCTGAGCTTATTTTGAAACATGCATGATTACACCTAGAATTTTCCTCGTTAGTCCGAGAGACTAAGTAAAGTTTTCTCTTGACATGATCTTAGGCAACTATGAAGAGTGTGAGCCAATTTGACATATACCGCTTTTGTGGCATACCTTGTGAGTGTTTGAACCTCTCTTGAACACCCCTTGAACCTTAACTTTCTTTGGAAGAATCTTGATGAAAATTAGACCTTTCTTAATCCATTACCCTTAATCCTCTTGATTTGTAGTTTAATAAATAGCCAACTTAGGCCAAAATCCTAAGTTGGGTGTGTGGTGAGAAGAAAGGGAAAAGTCAAGAAGTGCAAGGAAAGTCTGTGCTAACCTATTGTATTGAGAAAAATGGAACCCCTCCATATATAAAGAAAAAAAAAGAGAAAAAGAAAAGAAAAGGATGAAAAAGAAAGTTGCAGAATAAAGTGCAAAAGAAAGGGGGTTTCCAACACTATGGGAAAGTGAATAATAGGATGACTTATGAGCACTAAAGAAAATGATGAAGGAAAATGGAAGGAAGTGTTGTGAATACCGCATCTCATAAGGATAAAAGTCACTGAGGCTAAATGACCATACATTTGCACTCAGCCCCATTACAAGTGGAAGGAAGTGTTGTGAATACCGCATCTCATAAGGATAAAAGTCACTGAGGCTAAATGACCATACATTTGCACTCAGCCCCATTACAAGCTTTGGAAAGACCTTTTTTATTTTGAGAAAGCTGAAACAAATGTCGATTGGAAAATACGGGCAAACATATGGGTGAAAGCATGCATTGTTTCATCTTTGTGAGTGTGAGCGCGGCATATGATTCCTGAACTTTAAATGATTAAATCATTATGTGAGAATATGGAATCATTCTTTCTGTAAGGGGATTCGAAAACTCTAGTTGAACTTGAACTTGCATTTGAAGAAAGTATTGTGAGCATGAGATTCTATGATATTACTGAGTCACTACTTGAATCCTTAAGTACACAATTGATCTTTGCACAAGTAAATTGAGTCTTCTTGTGTGCATTCATGATCGAATCTTGTGTAGCACTGTTCGTGACACCCTTTTTGAACGGCTGAACTTGAGTGTGCTTGAGGACAAATAAAAGTTTAAGTTGGGGGTGTTGATGAGTCCACAAATTGGAATCATTTAGGGCTATATTTTAATAGAAATTGTGTCCTCAAATGCATATTTTATCCCGATATCTGATGAAAACCTTTAAGTTTCAGGTATTTGAAGTTTAAGGCAAAGCATGGACACTACTTAGCAAAAAGGAGCAAAAAGAAGCCGAAATAATGAATAAACAAAGATCGGTGAATCACCAAACCCATTCGGCAAATCGCCAACAGATCGCATATTCTCCTTTTGTTCCAGTGTGCTGAGCCCTGAAGAAAAAGAGAAAAATCAGTGATGAAAAGGAATAGTCGGTGTATCACCGAATGACTTTGCGAAGCAGTGCTACATCCCCCAATTATCTAGGACACAAAGATGCTGAAGGCAACTAATAAAAGGCGACGAAGTAAACCAAAGGGCGGATCGCCGAATGCATCGGCGATTCTCACTAACGTCGCCGAAAGATCCACCGGAGCACATTTTCAGAAAACTATAAATACTAGTTCAACTTTTATTCTTAGCAGAGAATTTTACCTATTTTTTAGATTATTAAGTTTAAGATAGAGTTTTGGAGATATTCTCTCTAACTTTTGGAGAGGGTTTTGAAAATCTTAGAGCTTTCAAGGGTTTTATCTTCAAGAAATTGGACTTGGGTATATGGAATTCTTCACCTTTTTCCTGTTTTAAGACTTAATCTTGCGTACCCGTTGATGGAAACAGAGATTGGTATACTTCTTTATCTCTTTTACATGTGTGGCTAAAAAACCCCAATTCTTGGGGTGTGATTTTGTGAATATGGGTTAGATTTGTTGTTGGGTCTTGCTTGCTGATAGTCTATTCGCAGTTTAAATGTTATTTCATTTAGTGGTTGTGGATGAACTTAATGAGGTTGTAGTTGAAAATATAATCTCATATATGTGTTTTCGGCTTGCTCGAGAGAGATGTCGTAAAACCAAGACCACTAAATTGATGGCTAGTGTGAGTGGGTCGACATGAGGTTCAGCTCGAGAGAGTGAACCCTAGTCCCATGTCCATCAGCTTGAGAGAGTGAGTAGGTTAATGTGTAGGCTGGTCTTCATGCGACAAGTGGGTGTCCGAGAGGAATGCATTCGAAACGGAGTAAGTTGCTCGAGAGAGAGCTTATCCCCATTAAAATCTAGCCTAGTCACAAATACTCAATGAGTTTACTATCAAAGGCATGTACCCAATTATTTAGTCTATCCCGTATTCCTATCACATCCCAAGAATCCCGTCTCCNNGTCTCCATACTTGTATTTTTCCTTATTTTCACTGTTTTAGTTATTTCCTGCTTACAAACCCCCATTTGATACTTGACGCTTACGTCACCCCCTTTAATTTATTATGCTTTCATTTGCCAAAGTCTTTAGCTAAGATTAGCTTTGGCACTTTTGCACGTAACCACTAATTCTCATGCCCACTCCCTTGGGACTCGACCCCAACCCTTGGTCGGGTTATTATACTATTGCACGATCGTAGACACTTGCATCGAAAGTTATGTCCTTGATTACGCAAATATCAGTAGATCCTCAAAATATTAAGGTGGTTAAGAATTGTGTTAGACCAAGTTCTATGACTGAAGTTAAGAGTTTTGTGGGGATCGCTAGCTATTATCGTCGATTTGTGAAGAACTTTGCTTCTACTGCCACTCACTTGGCTAATTTGACCAAAAAGGAGATACCATTTGAATGGACTGAAAAATGTAAGGAGAGCTTCCAAAAGCTCAAAACTCTGTTGACCACCGCACCTATTCTAGCATTACCGGTGGAAGGTAATGATTTTATAGTTTCTTGTGATGCTTCTCATTCTGGGTTGGGCGCGGTGTTAATATAGGATAAGAATGTTATAGCCTATGCGTCAAGACAATTGAAGGTGCATGAGAAAAAATATCCAACACATGATTTGGACTTGGCAGCGCTAGTATTTGCTCTTAAAATCTGGTGACATTACCTCTATGGTG
Organism: Solanum tuberosum; assembly: GCF_000226075.1. NCBI lineage: Eukaryota > Viridiplantae > Streptophyta > Magnoliopsida > Solanales > Solanaceae > Solanum > Solanum tuberosum. The sequence continues at coordinate 106,380 of NW_006239520.1, read as the reverse complement.
TTAAATGTGAGGCATTTACTGATCATCATAGTTTGCATCATGTGTTCACTCAAAAGGATCTAAATTTGAGACATCGAAGGTGGCTGGAGTTACTTAAAGTTTATGATGTCACCATCCAATACCATCCGGGTAAGGCTATTGTAGTGGCAGATGCTTTGAGTCAAAAGGCGGTAAGTATGGGTAGTTTAGCTTGCTTGAGTGTGACTAAGCGACCTTTGGCTAAGGAAATTTAGACCTTGGAGTCTAAATTCATGAAATTGGGCATCTCAGAAAGAGGTGGGGTGTTAGCTAATATCGAAGTAAGGGCCACCTTCATTGACGAGATCAAGGACAAACAATTTGAGGATGAGAATTTGGAGGAGCTTAGGAAAAAGACTGTGAATGGTAAGGCACAAGAGACCACTCTTGATGCGGATGGTGTGCTCCATTTTAAAGGGAGAATATGTGTTCCTAGAGTAGATGACCTAATTGAGAAATTGTTGGCAGAGTCTCATGGTTCGATATATTCTATTCATCCGGGTGTGACCAAGATGTATCGAGATGTGAAATTTTTTTATTGGTGGTCGGGCATGAAGAAAGACATAGCGGAGTTTGTGGCGAAGTGTCAAAATTGTCAACAAGTGAAGTATGAACATCAAAGGCCTGCAGGTTTAGTGCCAATTCCAGAATGGAAGTGGGAAAGAATAGTAATGGATTTTGTGGTTGGTCTTCCCAAGAATTTGGGAAAGTTTGATTCTATTTGGGTAGTGGTTGATAGATTTGACCAAGTCAGCCCATTTTATTCCGGTAAGAACAGATTATAATACTGAACAATTGGCTAAGGTGCATGTGAAAGAGATAGTGAGGTTCCATGGGGTGCCCCTCTCTATCATCTCAGACTGTGGTACTCAATTCACATCCAAGTTTTGGAGGAAATTGCATTATGAATTGGGCACATAACTCACTTTTAGAACAACCTTCCACCCACAGACAGACGAGCAGTCAGAGAGGACTATTCAAGAGTTAGAAGACATGTTGAGGGCATGTGTGATTGATTTTGGAGGGCATTGGGATAAATTCATACCTTTGTGTGAGTTCTCCTATAATAATAGTTATCACTCCAGCATTGATGTGGCACCATTTGAGGCATTACATGGGAGGGGATGTAGATTACCCATAGGATGGTTTGAGGCTGGAGATGTGAAACCTTTGGTGGTTGATTTAGTTAAGGATGCTCAAGATAAAGTGAGGAGTATTCAAGCTATGCTTTCAACAGCCCAGAGTAGACAAAAAAAGTATGCGGATCATGAGGTAAGAGACATGGTGTTTCAAACCGGTGGAAATGTTCTTCTTAAGGTATCACCCATAAAAGGGGTGATGAGATTTGGCAAGAAGGGCAAGCTAAGTCCGCGATACATTGGTCCATTTGAGGTTGTTGAATGTGTATGACCGGTAGTGTATAGATTGGCTTTACCTCCTAATCTATCGGGTGCTCATCAGTTATTTCATGTGTCCATGTTGAAGAGATATCATGTGACGGGGATTATATCATTAAATGGGACTCAATTGTGCTAGACAAAGACCTCTAATATGAGGAGGAACCGGTTTCAATTCTTGATCGTGATGTGCGTAAATTGAGGACCAAGGAGATTAAGTCTGTGAAAGTTCAATGGAAGTACCGTCCAGTTGAGGAAACTACTTGGGAAACTGAGAGGGACATGCGAAACAAGTATCCAAAACTGTTCGTCGATTCAGGTACTACTTCATTCTTTCCTTAGCCTATTTTTCCTAAGTTTTGTCACCCAGGGCTGAGTGATGGTTAAATTGGTATCTATTGTACCGACATGTTGCCGTCGTTCTAGAAATGCCAACGGGAGAAAATTTGGGACCGAAAAACTTTTTTGTAGTATTTGGATTTTCCCAACCTTGTCCAGATTTGGACGAAATTGAAGTCCATAAGGTGTGGGGAAATCTGGAAACAATCGGGTGATTTATTTATGATTTTGATTACATGAGTAGTTAGATAACTCGTTAAGGAATTCGTATGACTTTACGAAATTGAATTCGGGCGAGTAGAACTCTTGGAATCGATCTTACCGTGAAGAGTATTTTTTGAGCGTCGTGGGTTAGAGGTGTGTTGTCAAATGGGGATTTTGGAATTCTTTAAATGGCTCACTGGTTCGCGCAAGCCGCCTTGGCGGGGTTTTGGCCGCTCTGGCGGGGCCGCTACAGCGGGATGAGGGTCGTTGTGGCAGGCTCGACGCGACTTAAGGTTATTAATAAACCCCTAAATGACCTTATTATGCACTTTACGACTTTTAGAGCTAAAGAACGAACCTCAGGTGACTCCTACTCTTTTTTCACCATTCTTGAGGCTAAAGGTAAGCTTTTCACTCCCCGTATCTTTTTTCAATCCATAGAACGTAATAGAATTGGTGAATATTGATGGGGGAAGGTTTTGTTATAGATTCTATGGTGGAAACAACCCTAAATTGGATAATTGGGATCATGGGTATGATATAGGGTTCATAGAATTGTTAGTAATTAGGGTAATTAGTGATTGTTTATTGATTCCCGTATTATATTGATTGTTTGTAGACCAACAAAAAGCGGAACGAATCCAGAAAGGGAAGGATCAAGTTTCTTAGGGTTTTGAGCTTGTTTCGAGATAGGCGATGGTTGTGATTCTATGATTGTGTAATGTATGTTTGTTCTTGCTTTATTATGATACATGTATGTATATGAATGTTGCATTATTGATCATATTTATTGTAAATGAGATAGATGAATGATGGTTACCATAAAATCATAACTTAATTGTATGATCTTGAGGATATACTTGTGATTGTGATTTTGGTGTGTTGAATGGATCGATTGCCACATTCCGGCATAACTAACTCGGATCGGTTGCCACGTTTCGGCATAATTATGGGATCGGTTGCCACGTTCTGGCATAATCATTGGATCGGATACCACATTCTGGTATGCTAACTGTTTAGGTTTGGGTTTCATGAGAGGACCAATGACTTGTCATAATTGTGTATTTTGAGACATGTGAAGTTGTTCGTTGTTTGTAAATGTTGATGATATTTTATATGTTCGATATATGCACGTGATTATATTGTTGTTTTACTTACCTATGTTACACTTAGTGGGATATCCGCGTGATCCTACTAGTACACTATGGTTGTTTATTGATACTGCATTTGCTCTTATTTTTGTTGAGTACAGGGCATCTTCAAGCGGCTACTGATAGACCTCGCTAAGAAGATCGATGATCGTTCGAATTCAAGGGTGAGCCAATTATTTCGGGATGCCATGGGTTCTCTTTCGTTTATGTCCACCATTTCCGGACTTAGACTATGTTCTAGTTAGTTGATTAGTTAATTAGATTGGGGTTGCATCCCTTCTTGTTTAGACTTGTTGAACTTTAGATGTTTTGGTACATTGACTTTCAGGTTCTAGGTTATTACTTCCGCATTGTTTAGTTCCTTGTTAGACTTTTGTTGGAGTTTATGGGAACTCCCTATTTATTTCCTTAGTATTTAACTTGCTTCCGTAACTTATATGCCTTAGTTTTGGTTTAGTTGCTTGGTTTGGGTTGTAGTAGTGGTTCTCCCATTGGAGAGTTAGTGTGGGTACCAATCACGACGGTCTGGGTCGTGACATCAAGTAGCTCAAAATTGATTAATTAGCTACTAATACTAGTCTTACAACTTATTTTGTTGTAGATTAGTAATACGAAGAGAAGATTCTTAAGTCATACTTTTTTAATTGTATAGCAAGGTATGTAAGGCTATTCGATTCCTATTCCTTGGCATGAAATCTGGTAATTGTGATTAATATCAACCAAGTGAGTTTCCTAAGCTCTATTCCTAGTAAAGCAAACATGGTGTCAGTGTACGATCTCCAATATAGCTAATAATATTTTCCCCTCTCCCTAGTGTATCGAATTACTTCATTATATGTTTATTACTCCACAATTGTGTAATTATCCTCCAATGTGCTAGTATAGGAATGGTGTTTGCAACATCAAGTCTAGTGAATTCTCCTTTTAGTTAATTGAAGTCAATTGTGATATGTAAGCTCATAAGAAATCCATTGATGCTACATAGCTCTTTATGTAATTGTCACCATCTTAAAGTTATTGTTATCATGAATTCTACTACTGGTTCGTAGTTTCAAATCTAAAAAATGATTATGACCACAAAAACAACAATCTCAAAGATTAAAGAAACTAAGTGAATCAATTTGTATATTTATGGGTGGCAACCAAGGGGAAAATCCCTAGCATGGGTCGATCCCAATCGGTATAGAAGGGTGACTGATCAGGGGCAAAAGCCTAGCATGGGACGATCCCAATTTCTGTAATTATGAGGACAACATCCCAGGGGTTAATATACCTAGCATGGGTCATCCTCTTCTACCACTAATAAACTCGTCATTTGTATCACATGCCTTACAAAGATTATAAAGTACAGAAAAGTAAAGAAAAGAATATAACATACACGATCCCACAAGAGTAAACAAAGGTGGTGCTCCTTTCTGATTTATGCACTTATATATTGATACTTGATTTCTTTTGAGCCCTTGTTTTATATATGTTATTGCCTTACATACTCCGTACATTTTTTTGGTACTGACGTCCCTCGCGAGGGATACTACATTTCAAGTTGTAGGCACAGGTACTCCAGCTAGTCGACCTGTTTAGTAGGAGCACATGTACTCAACTGCTATTGGTAAGGCTCCAGGTTGATTCGGGGCTTATCGAGTCTTTGACACCTATTTTGTTATTGTATGATAGTTAAGGGTAAGGTGGGGCCTTGTCCCGCCCTAAACTAAGGTTTTTTTTTTTTATCTTTTAGAGGCTTTGTAGACTAATATATATAGCTCAGTTGCGTCTTGTCTCTTAACAAGTTTTTGCCTCAACGGCCAAGTCCTGTATATAAGCTTTGGCTCTACTTGTATTGGTTCGTATCGCTGCATCCTATATGAACTTGTAACAACTTAAAAATTGTCATAGTTATATACATAGTAAGCACAAGTTATATGTTGGTTCTTTCAGGCCTTTAGGGCATCAGGTGCAAGTCCATCTTAATGGAAATTGGTCATCCTAAGGAGTCTACAAAGCCCTGTCTATGTAGAGTCTTACTTATGGATGTGTTGTGCACCACATCTATAGGCAGGAAGCTACGGGACATTTAGGAGATGTCTCTTTTCTTTCAATTCATAGATTGTGCAATAGAACCAATGTTGTAGGTGAATCATATCTATCTTTTGAATTTCTTTATTATAGTAAAGATGTCGGTTACGAGAAGGAGTAAATGTATAGGTAAGCAAATAGATGTGGTTATTGGAGAAGGGACCAGCCAATCACCACCTAGGCGTGCTGAACAAAGTGAGGCTCAAGATGAGTCTCTATCACAGACTTCCCCAACGCCTCCATCTCCAAGAGATCTAAGAAGGGAAGCAGCACCTCGAGAACCCCTGTTAATGCTACAGAGGAAGATTTAAAAAATGTGATTTATTAATTGACTCGTATAGTTACTGGCCAAGGGAAAGAGGGTCCAATTGTAGGTACAAGAGGTGTAGATAGGGCTGCTAGTGTGCGGATACGTGATTTTATTAATTTGGACCCTCCATCATTTGCTGGGTCAGATCCTAATGAACACCCCCAAGACTTTATCAATCAAATCCAGCAGACTTTGGATGTTATGCATGTATCGAATAAAGAAGCAGTTGAGCTAGCAGTATATAGATTAAAGGGGATGGCCATTTTATGGTACGAAGCTTGGAAACAATCTAGGGGTACAGGTGCAGCTTCAATTATTTGGAAAGAGTTTAAAAAGGCGCCCCTTGACCATTATCTACCATTAGAGATTTGGGAAGCCCGTGAACATCAATTCTTAAATCTCCACCAATGGAATTGGAGCGTGGGGGAGTACAATCTCCAATTTAATTCATTGTCCATGTACACTCCTAATGTTGTAGCTACTATGGAGGATAGAGTTCATCGATACGTGGATAGATTGGATTTGTATCTGGTTAGAGATTGTACCATTGCTTCATTGAATAAGACATGGATGTAGCAAGAATGTAAGCTTTTGCACCAAAGTTGGAGGATCAAAGACAAAAAGGAAGGACCTAAGAGTTGGAAAGAGGGCAGTCCAAGAGAGCCAAATCCATGGGGAAGTTTATGCCATCTCAAGGTGAGTTTAGGCCTCCGTTCTTTAATAGACCACCTAGCCCTTCATTTTCCTACTCTACAGGTAGTGTCCCAGCTCGTTTTCAAGAGTCTAGGGGCAATTAGTTTTGGCAAAAAGGTGAAAGCGAAGGTTCACGAACAAAGGGGCACCCAGAGAAGGCAAGTATGAGTCAAGGGAGACTTCCTCAACAATGTTGTAAACAATGTGGAAAAAATCATTTAGGTGCATGTCGGTTTGGAACAAATGCTTATTTTCCGTGTGGTACACTGGGTCATATGATGAGAAATTGCCCTCAAAAGGGCATGGGTGGTGTGACATAACCTACTAGATCAGTTACTACATCATCATCATCAACACCTTCTTTAGGTAGGGGACAGATTCCTACTAGTTGTGGTAGAGGAGCTAAGGGAGCAACTAATTTTAGTAGAATTCAGAATCGCACATATGCTATAGAGATCGACAAAATTTGGAATCTTCACCGGATGTGGTTACAGGTAAATTGTCCATATTTTCACATATTGTATATACATTAATTGATCCGAGGTCTACATTATCATATGTTACTCCACTGATTGTTGGGAAGTTAAAAAAATACTAGCATTATTAGTGAAGCCATTTGAAGTGTCTACACCAATTTGTGAGTCTATTATAGCTAAAAGGGTTATCGTAATTGCATTGTAACTATCACGACCCAAGGCTAGCCCCTAGATGCGACACGGTATACTCGACCCCGAAGGGGTCTCATACAAGCCTCATAGCATTCTTGAACATAAGAACATAGGAAAATAAGGCGGAATTAAAACTTTTCTTTACAATCAAACTCATTTTTCATAAAAAGCAAGTGGAAGACTTTCTATACTATGTCTCAAACCATCTAATACTTTGAATACAACTTTGGGACATAACCCATACAAAGACTCTAAAACATACAATAAAAGACACAAAGGGAACATAGTGGGTTTTGTCCTCGAAACTATGAGGACTCACCAAGTCTTCATCTTCAAGCTCCTTAGAAACCTATTCTTCAAGCATAGAACATCCAATCTCCAAACCCTACACTTTGGTAGAAAAATGAAGAAATATGGGTTAGCACATAAAGTACTAAGTATGATAGCCATGCAAAAACCACGCTTAAAACAGACATTTTCTTTGGAAATCATGCTTTATGCCAATTTTGAGAAAACCTTCATGAACATGAGTATAAGAGGCATAATATAAGACATAATCAACATACAAGTCATTTCTTCACATTATTGCATACTCAACATATAAACCATTACATTCACATTAAGCCTTCACCTCAAGTAACCCTCAAGCTATACTTTTTGTAATGTATGGATAGCGTCCCATACCATCATCCACACTAAAGTACCACATTAAGGTCACCAAAAGTGAACTTACCATTCAACCTTTCCATCTTCACACAATACTCATACATAAGAGACATAAACATTTCATAAGTCCTATCAACACATTAGGACCAACATCTTGGACAACCCTAAGTCATACTTGTGCAATGTATGAGTAGCATCCCATACTACTACTCACACTAAGTACTCCTTTGGAGCCACCATAAACAAGGCACATTCATATTCATTAAGTCATGACAAGGAAGTAACTCATAATACAATCCAAGTATAGCATGCATCATTACATTAGACATTTAAGTCAACATTCTTCATTAGATTTATTCAGAGCACGTTCATACATTAGTCATGAAGACCTTAGAGAACTCACTATAGCCCTCTCAACTGTTCCAATGCATGGATAGCATCCCATACTACCACCCACACTTCATAGAACTTCTCAAGAAATCATAATGCACATCTTACTTGATGTGAATAGGCATTAACCGACATACACCATGAGAACTAAATCATGGAATCCGATGTCATATGATCCCACACCGAAGAAAGGTGTTCTACTTACCTAAGGTAGAACTAGTAACATTTTATCTTGGATGGAATCCACTAGCTAATATCCTATTTGGGCACATAGTTATGGGATAGGAAAGATGTTCATTGAAATCCATCATAATGTAGGGAGAACTTCCATCTTACCATATCCACTCGGTGCTTAGCCTCTATTCCCATAGAGTATTTCATTCACATTAACATTATTGTAATTGAGAGGGCTACCAACATTAGGCCTATCGACCCAAAGTACATTACACAAGAAAGGGCCACCACCATTAGGTCTACCGATTCAAGGTACATTAAGGATAGCTCATTGACTTTCCAAGAAGGGTACCATCAACATTAAGTCTACCGATACAAGGTCATCATTTCACACATAAAAGGGCTACCAACACTAGGTCTACCAATTCAAGGTTTATCATCACATTAGTTCTAGACTCATCATGAAGGGCCACCAACACTAGGTCTACCGGTTCAAGACATAGCCTAGAATACTTCGTCATTCATTTATTAAAGGAATGTCATTGGCCTATCGATTCATATTCATCAAGTCAAGACACATTCATTAGTCATTTATGAAAGGAATTCCATAGGCCTATCGATTCATATTCATTTAGTTAAGACACATTCATTACACAAGAGAGGATGCCTAAGCCTACCAACTCAAGTTACAACGATCAATAATTCTTTCATTCATTCAAGAAGAGGATGCATAAGCCTACCAATTCAAGATACTTCATTCATGATCACATTCATCAATACAAGAAAGGATGCCTTTAAGCCTACCAATTCAAGTTACATCAATCCACATTACTTTCATTTATACAAGAAGAGGATGCCTAAGCCTACCAATTTAAGATATAACATTACATTATAGAAACCCTTCACAATTCTATCATCATCATTCAAGAGTGTTAATTGAGAATATACTTTCAATAATAACACAATTACATTCTAATCATGATCATAACACTTTCATTGAGATCACACATACATATTTCACATCATAGTCACTTATAGCTCCTTCATGAACTTGCCTTTCAAGGTTATGAACCAACACCAACCCATAAATCTAAGATACTACAATAGATAAGGAAATTGACATGATTCAATCATTAATCCAATATAAACATAAACAAATCAACATACTTCCATAATCAATCAATTCCCAATCATAAATTTGGAATTTGAGGAAAAACATGGGTTCAAGGAAGAAACCATCGTAATTCATCTTTAAATCCACAATTCATTCATAATTTAATGCAATAAAGCCTTTGAAAAATATTTGGAATCGAACCCATGCATAGATTGAAAACTAGGGTTTTTGGAGAAAACTTGTAGACTTGAAATCAACTTTGAAATTGGCTCCTTGAAAGAAACTAAGTCAAGGATGAAGACTACCATACCTTTTATGGAAGAACTCCATGAAAATCACTTGAAAAACTGGAAGTATTGACCTTGGAAGCTTGAATCCTTCACCTCCAATAGAAGTTTCTAGAGAGAGAACTTTTGGAGGGGAGGGGAGGTTTCTAATTTGGGTTTTGAAATAATGAATTGGAAAATAGAGTTTAATACTTTTAATACTCTTAAAATACCATAATTAACCCAAAATAACCGTCCCTAACCTTAATAAATCATAAAAATAATTTACCAAATCACCCTCCCCTTAGCCGAACCAAACCACAAAAAACATGTGTTGGACCACGGACCCCATCCACGGACCGTGGATGGGACCACAGGTCATCCTATCCCTCCATGGTCTGGGTTAGAGGATGGTCATTAGGGGGCATGAGCTACGGAGGCCATCCATGGGCGTGGATGGACCTACGGGGCGTGGTCCCTTTCCGTAGGTCACCAAACTTTTGGAAACTTTCAAGTTTCCTTGGGATCTTGGGTGTTATGCTAAGGGTCCTCCTCAAGGACCCTTAGGGTGGTCCTTGGGGAGTCGTACCTTGACGTTTAACCCCTAAACTCCTCAACCATATCCCGGGACATCATTTTACAACTTCAAACCTTACAACAACTCAAACACACACACGTTAGGCTTTAGTTTCACCTATTCATTTTATGGGTCGTTACATTATCCCCCACTTGGGAACATTCATCCTCGAATGACACTTTAAACACATTAATGCGTTAACGACTCAAGACTAGCAGCTCATCATGCATGCAACATTATAAACAATGCACAAAACTTGGAGGAAACATCAACTCCACATCAATAAGCTCAATGCAACACAAGAAAGTAGGAACTACATCTACAATCCCATTATGCATAAAAACTTCAACATTTTTCATTTCATTGGAGGAACTTCCTTGTCCAACTCAAATCATGCTCATCACAATATCATTAGGCAAAATATGCAATTACTCTCAAAAGCACATTTAAGCATGTTCCACAATTCACCTCATGAAGCATATAGACAACTCATACTAAATGCACATCAACATGAGGAACATGAATCATAAAACTCAATTTCTCATTTAAACATAAATTCATCAAGAACATGCATAACATAAAGAGACATTGGAAACACATATTCACACATGGCTCCAAAACATGATACAAGCTACAAGGAACTCTAGGTCTCAAGCTTGAATAGGAATAGAAAGAAAGAGGATGAGGATATTGGGACTTCTCATTGGCCCTTGGCCTACACCAATTAGCACCCTCAACTATAACTCTTACTATTCAACATACTATCCCCCACTAAGGAGTAAACCCAACTAAGGCTAACATGAAAAACAACATAGGAACCTCAATCTATCACCTAAATCTAACAAGTCACATAGCCATAATTGGCATCACAACCAACCTTCCTCCCTCACTCCTTCTAGCATAAGCATTTCAAGTGGTCATACTCTAAAGACCATCGGATAAGGAATAAGAGAGAGATATTATAGAGTCAAACTCTATGGCACGACTTGAAAAATGAAGAAGTGAGACTTTCCTAACATCCAATAGCCTTCTATTCATAAATGTGGCGCGCTTCACACTATGAACAAGACTCTACTAGATGTGGTTTGAGACACCCTAAAACCATTCCAAAATCTTGTGCTTTGATACCATGTTTGTTACAAACCAAGGCTAGCCCCTAGATGCGACATGGCGTACTCGACCCCGAAGGGGTCTCATACAAGCCTCATAGCATTCTTGAACATAAGAACATAGGAAAATAAGGCGGAATTAAAACTTTTCTTTACAATCGAACTCATTTTTCATAAAAAGCAAGCGAAAGACTTTCTATACTATGTCTCAAACCATCTAATACTTTGAATACAACTTTGGGACATAGCCCATACAAAGACTCTAAAACATACAATGAAAGACACAAAGGGAACATAGTGGGTTTTGTCCTCAAACCTATGAGGACTCACCAATTCTTCATCTCCAAGCTCCTTAGAAACCTATTCTTCAAGTATAGAACATCCAATCTCCAAACCCTACACTTTGGTAGAAAATGAAGAAATATGGGTTAGCACATAAAGTACTAAGTATGATAGCCATGCAAAACCATGCTTAAAACGGACATTTTCTTTGGAAATCATGCTTTATGCCAATTTGAGAAAACATTCATGAACATGAGTATAAGAGGCATAATATAAGACATAATCAACATACAAGTCATTTCTTCACATTATCGTGTAATCAACATATAAACCATTACCTTCACATTAAGTCTTCACCTCAAGTAACCCTCAAGCTATACTTTTTGCAATGTATGGATAGCGTCCCATACCATCATCCACACTAAAGTACCACATTAAGGTCACCAAAAGTGAACTTACCATTCAACCTTTCCATCTTCACACAATACACATACATAAGACACATAAACATTTCATAAGTCCTATCAACACATTAGGACCAACATCTTGGACAACCCTAATTCATACATGTGCAATGTATGAGTAGCATCCCATACTACTACTCACACTAAGTACTCCTTTGGAGCCACCATAGACAAGGCACATTCATATTCATTAAGTCATGACATGGAAGTAACTCATAATACAATCCAAGTATAGCATGCATCATTACATTAGACATTTAAGTTAACATTTTTCATTAGCTTCATTAAGAACACATTGATACAGTATTCATTAAGACATTAGTGAACTTACTATAGCCCTCTCAAAGCCTACTCGTGCAATGCATGGATAGCATTCCATACTACCACACACACTTCATAGAACTTCTCAAGAAACCATAATGAACATCTCACATGATGGGAATATGCATTAACCGACATAGACCATGAGAGCTAAATCATGGAATCCGGTGTCATATGACCCCACACCGAAGAAAGGTGTTCTACTTGGTATAGAAGATTGGTAGCTTAGGGGCAAAAGCCTAGTATGGGCTGATCCCAGTTTCTGTAATTATGAGGACAACATCCTATGGGTTAACATACCTAGCATTGGTCATCCTCTTCTACCACTGATGAGTTAGTCATTTGTATCACATGCCTTACAAAGATTATAAAGTACATAAAAGTAAAGAAAAGAATGTAACATACATGATCTAACAAGAGTAAACAAACATGGTATTTTGTTATGATCTATGCACTTATACATTGATACTTGATTTCATTTGAGCCCTTGTTTTACATATGTTATTACCTTACATACTCAGTACATTTTTTTCGTACTGACGTCCCTCGCGGAGGACGCTATATTTCATGATGCAGGCATATTTACTCCACCTAGTAGACCTCTTTAGTAGGAGCACAGGTACTCAACTTCTATTGGTGAGGCTCCAAGTTGATTCGGGGATTACCGAGTCTTTGACACCTACTTTATTATTGCATGATAGTAAAGGGTAATGTGGGGCCTTGTCCCACCCTAAACTAAGGTTTTCAATCTTTTAGAGGCTTTGTAGACTAATGTCAGTTGTGTATTGTCTCTTAACAAGTTGTGGCCTCAATAGCCAAGTCTTGAATATAAGTTTTGGGTCTACTTGTGTTGGTTCGTATCGCTGCATCTTATATGAACTTCTCACATTTTTAAATTTTTCATAGTTGTATGCATAGTAAGCGCATGTTATTTGTTGGTTCTCTCGTGCCTTTAGGGAATTCGGTGTCAGTCCATCTTAATGGGAATTGAGGAGTGATAATGTTTCTTGCACAGCAGGCTTGAAGCCTCTTCATCTAGAATTGAAGTTATTGTTTCATCTTCCCCTGCCCCTTTGGGCAGAGAATACCATGTTATGATTTTGTTGTGGTACTTGTTCTTCATCCTCCCTCATATTAAAACTCCTGAGAGAATTAACAAATTGATTAAGAGTGGGATATAGTGTATTACCTAGCATGATAGTCCTAGAGGTCTTGTAATTAAGACTTAGGCCTCTAGCAAAATTAATTAATTTGCTATATTCATCCATAGGCTTGTAAATGGTTGCAAGGCCATCACTTATGCCTTTCAATTCCTTAATATATTCATTAATATATTATGGCTCCTAGTGTCACACATTAATCACATTGAGACGGACAGGCACCTGACCCTGCCTAACCTTTATCTACAATACATTACCTAAATGAATCTACCAAGGACTGGTTAAAGCTTCGAATCAACCTAGAGCTCACCAAACGTAGCAAAGTGTCGTGTGCTCCTACTGAGGAGGTCTACTAGCTGCAGTACTTATGCCTGCAACATGAAATGCAGCGTCCTCCGCGAGGAACGTCAGTACAAAAAAATGTACTAAATATGTAAGGCAATAGCATAAGTAAAACAAGGGCTCAAATGAAATCAAGTATCAATAATAAGTGCATAGATCAGAATAGAAGACCACCTTCGTTACTCTTGTGGGATCATGTATGTTACATTATTTTCTTTAATTTTATATGCTTTATAATCTTTATAAGGTATGTGATACAAATGACGAGTTGATCACTGGTAGAAGAAGACCCATGCTAGGAATTTAAACCCCTAGGATGATGTCTTCATAATTACACAAATTGGGATCGGCCTATGCGAGGATTTTGCCCCTGAGCTGCCACCCTTGTATACCAATTGCGATCAACCCATGCTAGGCATTTTCCCCTGGGCTGCAACCCATAAATATACAAATTGCTTCACTTAGTTTCTTTAATCTTTGAGATTGTTGTTTTGGTGGTCATAATCATTTTTGAGATTTTGAACTACGGACTAGTAGTAGAAGAAATGAAAATAATAACTTCAAGTCAGTAACAATGACGTAGGGAGCTATGTAACATCAATGTATTATTTATGAGCTTAAATGACACAATTGACTTCAATTGACTACGGGGAGAATTCACCAAGCTTGATTTTGTAAATACTTTTTCTATACTAGCACATAGGAGGAGGATAATTACCCAAATGTAGAGTAATGAACATATAAAGAAGTAATTTGACACGCCAAGGAAATGGGAAAATATTGTTATCCATATTGGAGATCGTACGTCGCTACTATTTTTCCTTTATCATGAATAGAACTTAGGAAATTCTCTTCATTGTTATTTATCGCAAATATCAAATTTCATGCCAAGGAATATGGAATCGAATAGCCTTCCATACCTTATTTTCTGACCAATACAACTATCACGATTCAGCCTCCCTTTTTTGTGTTAATCTACAATGTAGGTCATGATTAAACTAATGTTAGAAGCTAATCACATTAAAGGCCTCATAAAACAGTAGCTAAACACTTGACGGACAGTAGGCCCATACAAACCTTACACAAATAGTGAATCACCATACGCTTCTTCTATATATTAATACAACTTCATACATCATTTTCCAAGATACCCAATCTGCCCCCAACAACAATATACATAAGGCAACCACTATCAATCCCCAAAAATCCTTCAACATAATAGTAGAATATTGAATTCAAGGGTTCATCACCATCCATGAGTTCTTGACAAATATATCCAAAATTCTCCTCCCCAAACTTTTATTTAAAGAGAGGCGAAAATGGGTAGTAGTCTTACCTTAGTTTCTGCAAAAATTATCCTCAAAACTTGTACTTCAAGAACTTAAACTCTCCTTCAAACTTTTACTTGAAAAGGGGGACAATATTAGAGAACCCTAAGGTGTTTTAGAGCTGTTGTGTGAAGCCAAGAAAGACCAAGAGAGACGATCAATAAACCTGAAATTTTACAAGTTAAAAATGAAGCAAAGGATCTGATATTTATCCCTTTAAAAGAGAGGTGCATTCGCCGACTTTCTTAGACAATTTTGGGCCTTATATTGTTAAGTAGGTGACCCACCTACTTGGCCTTTTAACTTGGACCTTTGAGGACTTCAACACTTGTTGGGCCTTGCTGTCAATTATCTCTCTATCTACTCAATTTGGACCATAATTAATGCAAGTACGTAGTAGTGTGCTTGGCCCAATAATCTGGTCAAAAGTGTCATAGTAGGTGATCCACCTACTTGGTTCTTTAGGCTGGTCAATAAGTATAAGTAGGTGATGCACCTACTTGTCACCTACTATCTTAGTTAAGTCAAGCAAGCAACTCACTTATTTTATTCAATTTTCTAAATCTTACTCTATTTTTCTTTAACCTAATACTTCAGTTTGAACTTTAAACTCAAATGCCAACTTACTATTTCAAGTTTAAACACTTCCATCGAGGTTAACTTATACATATACCCGCTGAAACGTGTGGGCATCACATCACTTTCCGATCTAAATTCAAACCATCACTACTCTTATATGAAACTTGGTCCCTCACATATACGACAATTCTATGCCAGGTGTCATATGAATAGAACCATCATATGGAGAATACAGGGTGTTACACCTAGCCTAACACTTTGCAGTTATTGTTTGAGTTGGAACTTTTTATCTTTCGTTGCTTGAAGATAAGCTTCTTCGAAGCATTCCCACATCTCCTTGGCAGTTGAGTAGCCTACAATCAGGTACATGATTTCTTCTGTCAAGGTGTCTAAGATCCATCTTCTTAGAAACACATCTTTCTCCTCCCAAACATCAATATTGTTGTTGTCTTCTACATCCTTCTCAACTGCTACAGCTTTCTCAATAGTCTGTCTAGTGGAATAAGTACTTTTAGTTGGTTCATTCTTTGTGATGAGGTATGTTAATCTCATTACTTGAATCAACTGAGACATTTGTGTTCTTCATATGAGATAATTTGTTGTCTTGATTTAAATGGAACAAGACGCAATAAGATGGTGAAGTGGGGAGGTTGATAGGGTGTTGGTAGAAGACGCCATTGCAATTCGTTATTGTGGTTATTTCTGGTTTTTGGATCTAATACGTTAAACACCAAAAAGGCATTAATGCTCTAATACCATGTAGAATTCTCATGTAAAGTATAGAGAAATCAAAGATAGTATTGATAATGAAAAATGTTGAGTACATGCTCCTTATGTAGGAGAAGAGTGTTATACTATCTACACTAGGAGTGCTACTACAATAGAAATATATTATTTACATGAGTAGTATTACTACTATTAGTAAAACACCTTATCCTAGTCGACTTTAACCCCACACATGATACATCACCTTAGTCGTACATAAGTTAGGATTTAGTTGTTTAGTCCTAGTATGACTGTAACTCTACAGCAGTAAACACGCTTCCTTGGATTTGTTCCTTTGACATGCTCCAATCATCAGCTTTCTTCAACTTCAACACAGAGCTATGTCATGGAATCTGGTATATTTCTCATATCGAAAAAAAAGGCATTCTAATTTCCAAAGTAGAATCCGTACACAACATCTTTTGCTAAAGTGGATTCACTAGCTGGGTCATTTAAGACAATGCTACGGGGGCACGTAGTTTGGGACTAGAGGTTGCTACTAGATACTACCCTATTTGAGCCTCCACCTCAAAGCCCTCTCGGTTCTAAGTCTAAATTCCAACAAAATAGATTTTAAAAATCAATTATAATTAGAACATAGGAAAAACAATGATCAATACCAATCCACATCTTCAAAATCAAAATATAAAATATCTTCTTAAACACAATTCAAGCATGAGTGAGAAAACCTTTCACGAATATGAATTTGTATCTGAGAAATATCTTTCACAATCATAATCATATTTGAAAATGTCAAAAACCCTTTCACAACAACATTGATACTTTCAACTAAAAGAACCCTTATCATCATAAACATCATTATCACTGGACATGCATAACCTTTCAAAATTCATAATTCATAGGTTCATGGGTTCTTCATAATTTCATAATTGAAAGTGATAAATCATGTATGAGTTCATATAGTTTCAACTAAATATCATGTAATTATGTTAAATCGTGCAATAGAAGGTTTATTTTTTTCAAAAAGATTGCAATTTATTCATCTTCAACAAAAATACACAATGATTTGAGGGAGTATACAAAGGTGATCTGTTACCTCCCTAGTACTCAATAAGAGGATATCAAGCTATTCTATATGAGATGACGAAAATGAAAGAAGTTGAGGATGGATACTTGGACTTATAACAATGAAGCCATGAATCATAGATCATCAGTGGAACACCTATATCTATTCAAAAAGACAAAAACAGCCCATCCTTACGGGGGATCCCATATAATCTCCTTTCATTTCTTTTTATTTTTTGAATCTGAAATTGGCCAAACACCATTTGTCCATTGTCATTAGACCAATGGAGAATTAAGAAGAATCTTGATTTGATCAATATTGAAAACCTTGGGAACCTCATGGTGGAATGAGCTCCATGAGTGAATACCCGCATATCTTGCTACTCAAAGTTCCCGCATATCTTGCTACTCAAAGTTCAATATGAATGGTAAATTGAAGACCTTGGAATGAGCCCTAGCTTCTTCTTCTTCCTTAGATTGAGAGGGAACTTAGGAGAATGAATTTGGTTGGGTTTTGGGGAAATAGGAGAATGAGTTTGAAGTGGGTAAATTTAGGACTTAAAGTCTTTATATAGGGCTTAGGATGAAGGAAAAAACGACATGGTATAGGCTTAAAACATTTAGAAAAAGACCGAAAGTCATTAAGACATAACTGTCGGAACTGGTCTACCGGTGTGACCTACGAACCGTAAAAATTTTCTACGGTCTGTACTGGTCAACCGTAGATCAAGTACTGGACCTTAAAACCACCCAACTTTTGACGGGACCCTTCTATGGTCCGTAGGACTTCCTACGGTCTGTAGACCCTAATCGTAGAACCTAACTTTGGCCTTAAAATTTCACTAAGTCTGAGATCTACCTACGAGACCCATCTACAACTTGTAGATTTGAACAACCGTAGATTGAGATACTGAAACTTAATTTTCCCAAAAATTCAACCCTCTTTCTACGAATGCCGTCTTCGGCACGTAGATTGAACCTGTAGAAACCAACCAGTAGCAAAAAATGTCTCTTTTCCTTTTTTTCTAAAATTCGTGGTGTTACAACCAATCTTTCTCGAAATACAATCTAAGCATGAAAACGCTATGAAAAAGGACAAAATGGTCATTCTACAATCAAAAGCAGATTCACAAGAAATAAGACATTGCATTTAATTTATGTAAGACCACTCTGATCAAAAGTTAATTAAATATGAAAAGACCTTGTTCGACAAAAAAGAAATTCTATTAAGAAGTAATTTTTTCTATAATGATACAAAATTAACAAATCCTAACATAATACATTGCACGAGGTTTCTTCTTTTCCTTCGTTATGAAACAATTAATAACAGCCAACGGAGACGTTTAACTGTCTATCGGTTGGTACAATATTATTGTCGCCACCTTTTTAAAAATTATTTTTAATTTCTTTTGGCTTAATCAAGAGTACAAAAATAAAAATAGATGTAAATTTTGATATAACTTTTAGCAATAAAATTTAATAATTAATCAATATAAAATATCTAGAAGGAATGTTGTGCACAGGATAGGGCCACTTCTGTCTCCATATTTTCGATTCAAATTTTGTGTATAGTATACAGAGTATTTAATAGGTATATATGATGCACGAATCTAAATTAATTGAATTTTAATATATGTATCGAATATCACATGAATATATATATGTCCAAATAGTAAGCAAGACGGAAAAAGGGCATGTTTCGATAGAAAAACGAATAAGAAAACCAATTACCAACAAATTATAGAGATTAATTATTTGACTGAGTAGCTTAGAAGGAAATAGGAGACGTAGGGAATGGAGTTGCGTGTATTTTTTATTTTATTTTTTGGAAAAAAAGTATGTATTGGTCCAGATTGAGATCCACGTGGTGGTTTAATGGTGATTGTTGTCATTTCTGTATTGTATAACGTCCATGACTTTAATTCTCAACTAACAATTTAAACCACGCATATTCCACCCCTTTGGTCTCATGTCCTTTTTCAATATAAACACATTTTCAGCTCACCAAAGTAGAAGAAACACAAAAATGGCAGTTTCTTGAACAAATTTTCTGGGTAAGCTCTGTTGTTTGTTCATCTTTAGTACTATTTGTGTGTATTCTTTTGGAGAAGAAGAGCATCTTTATCTTCTTAATGCCAGTCTCTCTCATATTATTATACTACTTCGAATCTTGAATAAAGCTTTTATACTTTTCCTTCTTTCTTCTTCTTCTTTATTGTAATCAATCGCCAATCTGAAGAATATGTTCTAAACGAAAATATGATACTCCATGTCTTAGTCTCATTTTATGTGAGGTAATTAGAATCGACACAGAATTTAAGAAAGAAAGGAAGTCTTTTAAAATTTGTGATTCAAAATGAATTATAGAAATTTGTGTGAGTGTAAATCATTTTATTAAGAATAAAATAGATATTTTATAGTTAAATTGTTACTTAATACAAAAATATATCATTCTTTTTTGCACTGACTAAGAAGGAAAGTAAGTCACATAAATTGACGAGTATTAGATTGAATGCCTTGGAGCTTTCTTGAAACCCCTTGCGCTTCATGGTAATACAATATTCTTCCCTAGATATTCAGTTTCTTTCAATAAATAGTGATACAAAAACACTTTGTTAAAAGTCTACTAGTACATAGTTTTGATAAACAAGTCCTGTTTTAAGTTGGAAAGTGGAACTACTTTCCTTTTATTGTGTAGAAAATGGGAAAAGAAAGTTCAATTTCAAGAATAGTATGATTTCTTCATCAATTTGAAATCACATATTCTAATAAATTCTTGCAATAGCCTCTGCAATTTGAAACTATCAATCTTTTGGTAAATGAAACTTGGCCACAAATACTTAATTACGATGAGCTTTTTAACAGAATCTTTAAATCATACTTGGTCACCAATTATGACAATAGATACAACAACTCTGAGTTATTGGCTGAACTGGAGATTCTTAATATGTGCAATATTGATATTAGCAGCTATGGTGGTATCACTTCTCTTTATATTGAAGTATGATGGTTCTTCAAAGTCGAGAAGCCACCGAAGAGAAAATGGGCAAAAGAAAGCAGCATTTTTGGACAAAGATGATGTTTGGAAGACATGTTATAAAGCAATTCATCCTAATTGGCTGCTTGCTTATAGACTAATTGCTTTCTCCCTACTTCTGTCTTTACTCACTGCAGATGTAGTTCTCCACGGCGTACACATACTTTATTTCTATACTCAGTAAGGATATTCTCCATGTTCTTTTGCTCCATATTTCATCTTGGCATTAGTTTGTTTTGTGTACACATAGTGGATGTTAATCAGAAGCGGATCCAGGATTTGAACTTGCTATAATGTCAATTATTTCCCTTTTAAGACACAAACAACCTCGCTAGAAACTCAATAGCTCAGAAACAGTAACTTCAAAATCTAAAGATAACACTGTCTAATAAATTTCACTTTTGACTTCCATGTATTCTAACAAGCTACTTTCTTGATATAGCTATGATCGTCTTATCTTTTGTTTTTTGTTGCTCTTTTTGTACTAAACAGGTTGACATTCACCTTGGCTACGGTCTACTTTTTGGTATGTTACTCATCTATGACCATTGTTAAATTTGTCCGCAATTTGGTTCATGTATACACATCTTTTAGAAAGGACAGGCGTGAAAAGATGGAATACGGAGGAATTAATACTCCCATGCCCTGCAAGGCAGACTATTTATTTGTTATCCTTCAGTAAATAGCTAAAGAATTTGTCATTCACACTACCCATCATTTCTTTCCTCGTTCCTTTTAGTTTCGGATTATTGTATTTCTTATATAAGTTGGTAATGCTCTCAGCTAAATTTACTAGCTAGGATCTTCACTGTCCATCCGTGGCTGTCTCCAATCTTGCAAGGGAGATAGTGGTGCTAGCACTGATGGTGTTGATACAGAGAGAGGCACTTACATTGCTCCAGTTCCTGAAAATGCAAGCGTACTTATTGTATCCAATGGCTTGAATTCCCATGGCGAGCCACATGATTATTGCTGCCTGGCCTTGCAAATAGTCTTCCAGGTATGTTCTCTTTGATTGCAAGTTTTACAACCAGTCATGTCGGTTTCTTTTTCTTTTCATTCCTTTTTGTTGTTGAAGGTAAAGGCGCAGAGAGTTTATCTACTCCCATGTCGTATATAGAATATCTGGATCTTCTAGAATTTCTCACGTTTGTCACAAATGTTGATTATTTAGTTCTTTTCAGTCTAGTCAAACATATGTACGCCTTGGTAGGCATAGTTGCCACTAGTTAGTGTTGTTTGTCATAGAGGTGGTTTAGTACTATTCATGCTGCGTTTTATGGATACCTGGCTAATTGTTCCTCCTCCCCCAAATAATTTGAGATGACTGCAGGTGCCGTTGTGCTTACAGATTGTGTTTTTTGGCTCCTTATCTATCCGTTCCTTACTGACAAAAACTACAAATTACATTTTGTAAGTATGAGAACTACTTTTGCTTTCTTTTCTTGATCTTCTTTTAGTTCCATATTTTTTGCTTAATTGTCCCGTATCCGTGATACTTTGCTTCTATTCATGGCTCATCTGGTCTAGTGTTAATGAAATCAAGCTTGATCATTCTTCTTAATGATATGGGATTTACTGCAAGGACAAGATTTTTGGTGCAATTATGCATTGCTATCCAACTGTTGTAATCTTCAATTTACTATCTAAATATTCTTGCCATCAAGAGTTGACAAAGCTCATTTTTATACTGGCCTTGATCTTCTTCCCCTTGTATTGGGTTTTTCAGTTGTATTATATACTACATCTGCCTCTGCCTAATCTGATAGTCTACGTGTTATTGCAGCTGGCTGTTTGTATGCATTCTGTCAATGCTATTTGCCTTCTAGGTGATGTGTGTCTAAATCGTCTAGTAAGTTTGAAGTTCCATACTGACTAAGATTTACATAATATCCATATCTAAGCGTAGTTAATATTCATTCTTATTTCCTTTTCAGCGGTTTCCTTTCTTCCGGATAGCATATTTTGTTCTTTGGACATGCGTCTTTGTCATTTTCCAGTGGATCCTCCATATTTTTGTCTCGTTGAGGTATATTTGCATTTGATCATGGTGACCATTGTTCTTATGGGACACATAACTCATCTAAGGCTTATGCATTTTACTAAAAAAAACTGTTAACTTCTATTGGAACAGGTGGCCGTATCCCTTTCTAGATTTGTCATCTCAATATGCTCCCCTTTGGTATGTGTGCAACCTCCTAAGAACTTTTTACGCGATGTGTTATGATTTTTATGCTTATTTGTGCTCTTCATGTCGAAATTGCAGGTACTTTGCTGTTGGTATTCTCCATCTGCCTTGCTATGGAATGTTTGCCATACTGATTAGAATAAAGACTTGTTGGTTATCCAGATTGTTTCATAGCCCGATCAAGATGTAAGTCATGTTGGAGATGGTCAATGAGTTCAAACTCCATTAAGCAGCCCAGCGTTACACGAAATTGTATTCTTATTTCTGTGGTATTTTTTTTAGTGCACTGAAATAAATAAATATGAAATGTGATTTGATTTACCAGTAAACTGGTGTCATTGTATCTACTTCCTTCCCTGTCTATTTTTTTTGTTTGGTTTAAATTTCTAGGTTTTCATTCTGGGACGTCCATGAAAAATTTCGGCAAAAATGACGCCGAAATTTCGGATCACTAAAAAATTCATGAATTATAGCACACGAAAATCGGCAAATTAGGGGTTTTGCCTACTCCGAGGCTCGAAGGTCCCCATCAAGGTATCTATTTAGTTGTGTTATTTTGGCTAGCTTAGACCTAAAGGGCACAACACACTTACTTTAATGGAAGGTTTGATGAGATATATAGAATAATACAAGGATTAAATTTAGTAATCCCCTGCAGCAAACAACCTGTTATATATATAATTAAAAATGGAAAAAAAAACTTAAAAGTTTAATTACCATGTTACCCTTATACAAAATAAAAATATTTATTCAGTTAAATATAAAATAATAATCATTTATCAAAAAATATAATAATTTGAACGTTTTAATGTTAGCCTACTACTTAATTGGTATAACTTTTAATCTTCTTAACTTAATGTTTACCTTCTCAATAGTTAGATCATGTTGCCATTTCATTTTCTTTGTGAATTTTATTTTATTTTATTTTTAATTACAACCTTTCCACTTTTCAGTTTAATGTACAAAATATAAAAAGAATTTTTTAGAATAAATATTAATTACCCAATACACAAGAAACGTTTTTCTTTTCCATTTGTGTTCTTAATATCAAATGAACATTTACTTTTTATGTTTAAAAAAAGAAAGAAAAAAGAAAGCAAGCATTAGAGAAAATGAAGAGACAAATAGCGTTAATATATCATTTATGTAATTTAATGAAGAGTAAAGAGAAAGTAGAGATTTAAGGAAAAATTACAAGAATATTTAACTTAAGACTTGAATTTACATAATATCAGTCTTTTCTTTTTATTTACAACAATAACAATATAATTACAAATATGATAACTTATTAAATATATATATCTTCACACGTTTTTATACCTATTTTCTTGGCTTAGTGGCTGATTTTATGGGACTCATTATTTATTATTTTTACCATTTAGATTATCAATCACAATTATGACCGCATACATTTCTTTTATTTAAAGATTTATTTTCTCCTTCTTACTTGATACAAGTACTATTTTAAAAGATATTTCTCTCTCTTCAATTACGTTTTTTTTAATTATATTTTTAGATTTTGATGCTAATTTTTAGGGAGTGAAAATGTATCATCTAATAAATATGATTTCTATCCTTAAGCACATTTCTCACTGATTTCATACAATTACTAGTGGAAAAAGTTATTTTCTCTCTCTTTAATTTCATTTCAATTATTATGGGAAGATCTCTTTTTACTTCTCTCTTCAATTTTATATATGTGAAAAACAAAATTGGCCAGAATGTGTAACGACTTGTTCCCGTCGTTATAGAAAAGCCAACGGGGGGAAATTTGTGGCCGGAAAACTTTTTCGTAGTATTTGGATTTTTTCAACATTGTCCAGATTTGGACGAATTCAGAGTCCTTGAGGTGTGGGGAAATCTGGTAACAATCAGGTGAGTTGTTTTTTTTTATTTTGATTACATGGGTAGTTAGATAACTTGTTAACGAACTCGTACGACTTTACAGAATTGAATTCGGGCGAGTAGAACTCCCTGAATCGATCTTAGCGTAAAGGGTATTTTCTGATTGTCGTGGGTTAGAGGTGTGCTGTGAAATAGGATTTTGGAATTTCTTCAATTGACTCTCTAGTTCCGTTTGTGCCGCCTTGGCGGGAGTTTGGTCGCTCTGGCAGGGCCACTACAGCGGAATGATAGCCGTTGGGGCGGGTATGACGAGACTCAAAATCGTAGGTGAAAGACGAAGGGCTCACAGTTAAGAGGAAGCCGTTGGGGCGGGGTTTCTGGTCACCTTGGCGGGGCAACTACAACGGGATGAGGGCCGCTGCAACGGGCCCGACGCGACTTAAACATGTTAATAAACCCCTAAACGACCTCATTATGCACTTTTCGACTTTTAGAGCTAAGGAACGACCCCCAGGCGACTCTTACTCATTTTTCACCATTCTTGAGGCTAAAGGAAAGCTTTTCACTCCACGAATCCATTTTTCGATCCATAGAACGTAATAGAGTGGGTGAATATTGATGGGAGAGGGTTTTATTATAGATTCCATGGTGAAAACAACCCTAATTTGGATAGTTGGGATCATGGGTTTGATCTAGGGTTCATAGAATTGTTAGTAATCCGGGTAATTAGTGATTGTTTATTAATTTCCGTATTATATTGATTATTTGTAGGCCAAGAACAAGCGGAACAAATCCGGAAAGGGAAGGATCAAGTTTCTTATGGTTTCAAGCTTGTTTCGAGGTAGGTGATGGTTGTGATTCTATATTTTATGTGATGTATGCTTGTTCTTGCTTCATTATGATACTTGTGTATGTATGAATGTTCCAATGTTGAGCACACTTCTTATAAATGAGATAGATGAAATATCATTGCCATGAAATCATGACTTAAATGTATGATCTTGATGATGTACTTGTTTTTGTGATTGTGGTGTGTAATGGGATCGGATTGCCACGTTCCGGCATAACTAACTTGGATCGGATTGCCACGTTCTGGCATAATTATGGGATTGATTGCCACGTTTCGGCGTAAATATGGGATCAGATTGCCACGTCCCGGCATGCTAAATGTTTGGGTTTGGGTTCCATGAGAGGACCAATGAGGTAATATAAAATGTGAAATGCATTGTTGATTCTTCATGTTAATGATATTGTATATGTTGATATATATGCATGTGATTATAATGTTGTTTGACTTGTTTATGTTGCACTAGTGGGATAGTCACGTGATCCTACCAATACACTGTGGTTGTGTACTGATTCTGCATTTGCTCTTATTTTTGTTGAGTACAGGTCATCTTCACGAGACTATTGACAGACCTCGCTTAGAAGATCAGCGATCATCACTTCGATTTCAAGGGTGAGCCAATTCTTCCGGGATGCCATGGGATTCTCTTTCGTCTATGTCCACCATTTCTGGACTTAGACAATTGTTTTAGTTAGTTGATTAGTTCATTAGTATCTTCTTGTTTAGACTTGGATCATTTGTTAGATGTTTTGGTACATTGACTTTAAGGTTCTAGGTTAATTCTTCCGCATTTGTTTAGTTATTGTTGAACTTTTGTTAGAGTTTATGGAAACTCTATTTTCTTTCCTTAGTATTTGACTTATATGCCTTAGTTTTTAGATTGATTGCTTGGTTTGGGTTGTAATAGTGGTTCTCCCACTGGATTGTTAGTGTGGGTGTCAATCACGATGGTCTGAGTCGTGACAAAATTGGTATCAGAGCCTAGGTTCGTTGATCTCGATGTACCGAAACGAGTCTTAATAGAGTCTCACGGAACGGTACGGGGACGCCTTTACTTTTGTTCGAGAGGCTATAGGACTTTAGGAAATCTCTCTATTTTTTCTCTTGTCTCATTTCGTTCTATGACTTGATTCCAATTGGTAACTGTCGATTCAAATTGATATCTAACCTCCATCACTCTTCTGTCCGCAGATGGTTAATACTAGGTATAACGGTGTTAGGCCCGTAGCTTCTGTCAATGCTCCAGTTGAGGAATCTGGAGCGAGAGATCTCGATCGAGGCAAAGGTAGAGGAAGAGGTAGGGGTAGAGGCCGTGGGAAAGTAGCGCCTACTATGAATGAGGTACCGATTGATAATGTTCCTATGAATGAGAACCCTCATGCGCATAATGAGGAGATAGAAGAGGATATTGAGGTTGGAGATGTTGAGGAAAATGGACAAGAGAAAGAGGTGCTAGTGGAAACTACGGTTGTTCCTCCCATCGATCCGGTGTTAGCTCAACAAATTATGGCGTTCTTGAAAGGATTGGTTGGTCCTGGAGTGCTTCCATTTTCTCAAGCAACTCAAGCTCCTACTAATCCTCTTGTTGCTAGCACTGCGCCCAAGACGGGTTGAAATGTAGGTACTGATGCTTTCTTCTGTCCTTTGTTGGGTTCTGTTATGACCAGTAACAAGCATGACATGTTGACTAAGTTTTTGAAGCTTAAGCTTCCTGTGTTTTTGGGTTCTGAGACTGAAGATGCTTATGAGTTTATCTTAGACTGTTGTGAGAGGCTGCATAAATTGGATATTGTTCACCAACATGGGGTTGAGTTCGTCTCTTTCCAACTTCAAGGTGAGGCCAAGCAGTGGTGGAGAGATTATATGGAATGCAGATCTTCTAATTTACCTCCACTTACTTGGACCCAATTTCATGCCCTGTTTCTAGAGAAGTACGTGCCTAGAACTTTGAGGGATCGCAAGAAGGATGAATTTATGGCTTTAGAGCAAGGTGGTATATATGTGGCTGCTTATGAGGCCAAGTTCCATGCTTTATCTAGATATGCTACGCAGTTAGTTACTACTAAGGAGGAGAGGATCCGATTATTTATTAGAGGTTTGAATTCTGAGCTGCAAGTATTATCTATTCATATGACTTCTGCAGGAAGGAGTTTTAATGAAGTGACAGACTATGTTAAGAAAGTGGAGGGGGTGAGGCGAGACGGTCAAGCTAAGGCTTGGGCAAAAAGGACAAAGAATTCGGGTAACTTTCAAGGCTCTTACTCCAAGGGGTCTGGAAGGCCAACGCTCACAGCCAAGCCAATTCAGTCTGTTATGCCCGCCTCTACAGGTAACTACTCGGGAACTCCATCTCATAATTTTCAGGATAGTTAGAGTATCGTTCCTTCGACGGACAGCAGACCATCTTTCTATCGTACTTGCTACAACTGTTGTGAACCTGATCATGTGAGGAGAGATTGTCCCCACCCACGTGTGTTAGATTCCGTGCAGTAGCAGCAGTCTAGAGCAGTGGTACCCACGGGGAACAGTAATAATGGTAGAGGACGTCCACAAGGTGGGCAAGGAGGTAATCAGCGAGGCCGTGGAGGTAGAGGAAATGGTAATGGTAATGGAGGTAGGGGTAAAGCGAAACCAGGCAGGGAAGTAGCTCGACAAGATGATAGGGCTCAATGTTACGCTTTTCTGGGCAAGAATGAGGCGGAGGCGTCCGACGTGGTGATCACAGGTACTATTCTTGTCTGTGACCGGATGGCTAATGTGTTATTTGATCCGGGTTCTACTTATTCATATGTATCTATGAGATTTGCCTCTAATTTTGAGATGATTTGTGATATTCTTGATGGCCCTATTCGTGTTTCTACCCCCAGTTGGAGAGTCAGTCATAGTTACCCATGTCTATCGTGCTTGTCTTATTGTGTTTATGGGTTTTCAGACTTGGGCCGATTTGGCGATTTTGGATATGATTGACTTTGACATAATCTTAGGCATGACTTAGTTGTCCCCCTATTATGTTGTGCTTAATTGTAATACTAAGTCTATAACTCTAGAAATTTCGGGAAGGGAAAAATTAGAGTGGGAAGGGGTGTACAAGCCTAAGCAAGCTAGGATTATATCCTCCATTCGGGCTAGTAAATTAGTAGAGCAGGGTTGTTTGGCTTATTTGGCTCATGTTAGGGATGTTGAGATTGAGGCTCCATCCATTGGGTCTATTCCTGTGGTGTCTGAATTTAGTGAAGTGTTTCCTAATGACTTGTCTAGTATGCCTCCGAATAGAGATATAGATTTTTGCATTGATTTAGAGCCTGGTACTCGTCCCATTTCTATCCCTCCATATCGCAGGGCTCCGGCAGAATTAAGAGACCTTAAGGCTCAAATCCAAAAGCTTCTTGACAAGGGATTTATTCGCCCTAGTGCTTCCCCATGGGGTGCTCCAGTTTTGTTTGTTAAGAAAAATGATGGTAGTATGAGAATGTGCATAGATTACCGGCAATTAAATAGAGTCACTATTCGAAACAAGTATCCCTTGCCTCGAATAGATGATTTTTTGACCAATTGCGAGGTGCATCAGCCTTCTCTAAGATTGATTTGAGATCCGGTTACCATCAATTGAAAATTAGGCCTGAGGATATACCCAAGACAGCATTTAGAACTCGTTATGGGCACTATGAATTTTTGGTTATGTCTTTTGGTTTGACCAATGCTCCTACAACTTTCATGAGTTTGATGAATGGGGTGTTCAAACCATTTCTTGATTCATTCGTTATAGTTTTCATTGATGATATTTTGTTTTATTCGAAAAGTGAAGAAGAGCATGTCAACTATTTTCGTATTGTTTTGGGTGTTCTTGGGAAACAAAAGTTATATGCTAAATTTTCAAAGTGTGAATTTTGGTTGAAATAAGTTGCATTTTTTGGGCATGTAGTGTCAAAAGAAGGTGTAATGGTAGATCCTCAAAAGATTGAAGCGGTTAAGAATTGGGTTAGACCTAGCTCCGTGACGGAAGTTAGGAGTTTTGTGGGACTCGCTAGCTACTATCGTCGATTTGTTAAGAATTTTGCTTCAATTGCTACTCACTTGACTAACTTGACCAAAAAGGAGATACCATTTGAATGGACTGAAAAATGTGAGGAGAGCTTTCAAAAGCTCAAGACTCTCTTGACCACCGCGCCTATTCTAGCATTACCGGTTGAAGATAAGGATTTTATTGTTTACTGTGATGCTTAACATTCTGGTTTGGGTGTTGTATTGATGCAAGATAAGAATGTTATAGCTTATGCCTCACATCAATTGAAGGTGCATGAGAGGAATTACCCAACGCGTGATTTAGAATTGGCAATGGTAGTGTTTGCTCTTAAGATCTGGCGACATTAACTCTATGGGGTCAAGTGTGAGGTGTTTACTGATCATCGTAGTTTACTACATGTGTTCACTCAAAAGGATCTAAATTTGAGACAGCGAAGGTGGAT
The DNA here is from genome assembly GCF_000226075.1 of Solanum tuberosum. Classification (NCBI taxonomy): domain Eukaryota; kingdom Viridiplantae; phylum Streptophyta; class Magnoliopsida; order Solanales; family Solanaceae; genus Solanum; species Solanum tuberosum. Next base: position 76,581 of record NW_006239520.1, on the reverse strand, counting down.
GAAGTTACTTAAAGATTATGATGTGACCATTCAATACCATCCGGGCAAGGCTAATGTGGTGGCAAACGCTTTGAGTCGAAAAGCGGTGAGTATGGGTAGTCTAGCTTGTTTAAGTGTATCCATCGACCTTTGGCTAAGGAAATTCAGACCTTAGAGTCTAAGTTCATGCAATTGGGAATCTCAGAAAGAGGTGGGGTGTTAGCTAGTATCAAAGTAAGGGCCACTTTCATGGAGGAGATCAAGACCAAACAAGTGGAGGATGGGAATTTGGAAGAGCTTAGAGAGAAGATTGCAATTGGTAAGGAACAAGAAACCACCCTTGATGCGAAGGGTGTACTCTATGTTAAAGGAAGAATATGTGTTCCTAGAGTAGATGGCTTAATTGAGAAATTGTTGGCAGGGTCTCATGGTTCGTTATATTCTATTCATCCGGGTGTGACCAAGATGTATAGAGATCTGAAACAAATTTATTGGTGGTCGGTCATGAAGAAAGACACAGCGGAGTTTGTGGCTAAGTGTCAAAATTGTCAACAAGAGAAGTATGAACATCAAGGGCCGGTTTACTTCAAAAAATGCCAATTCGGAAGTGGGAAAGAATAGCCATGGATTTTGTGCTTGGTCTTCCCAAAACTTTGGGGAAGTTTGATTCTATTTGGGTAGTGGTTGATAGATTGACTAAATCAGCCCATTTCCTTTCGGTAAGAACAGATTTTAATGCTGAACAATTGGCTAAGGTGTATGTGAAAGAGATAGTGAGGTTGCATGGGGTGCCCCTTTCTATCATCTCAGACCATGGTACCCAATTCACATCAAAGTTTTGGATGAAGTTGCATGATGAATTGGCCACACAACTCACTTTTAGTAGAGCCTTTCATCCATAGATGGATGGACAATCGGAGAGGACCATTCAAGTATTGGAAGACATGTTGAGAGAATGTGTGATCGATTTTGAAGGACATTGGGATAAGTTCTTACCTTTATGTGAATTCTCTTATAGCAATAGTTATCACTCTAGCATTGATATTGCACCATTCGAGGCACTCTATGTGAGGGGATGTAGATCACCCATAGGTTTGTTTGAGGCTTGCGACGTGAAACCTTTGGGGGTTGATTTAGTGAAGGATGCTCAAGATAAGGTGAGGGGTATTCAAGCTAAGCTTCTAGCAGCCCAGAGTAGACAAAAGAAGTATGCAGATCATAAGGTAAGAGACATGGCGTTTCAATCCGATAAAAATATTCTTCTTAAGCTATCACCCATGAAAGAGGTGATTAGATTTGGCAAGAAGGGTAAGCTAAGTTCTAGATACATTGGTCCATTTGAGATTCTTGAATATATGGGACCGGTGGCCTATAGATTGTCTTTACCTCCTAATTTATCGGGCGTTCATCCGGTATTTCATGTGTCCATGTTGAAGAGGTAGCATGGCGACAGGGATTATATCATCAAGTGGGACTCAATTGTGTTAGACAAAGACCTCCAATATAAGCAGGAACCGATTGCAATTCTTGATCGTGACGTACGTAAGTTAAGGACCAAAGAGATTAAGTCCGTGAAAGTTCAATGGAAGTATCGTCCAGTTGAAGAAGCTACTTGGGAAACCGAGAGGGACATGTAAGAGAAGTATCCCCAATTGTTCACTGAATCAGGTACTACTTCATTCCTTCCTTAGCCTATTTTCCTATGTTTTGTCACTCGGGGATGAGTGATGGGTAAATTGGTATCTATTATAAAGACATGTTCCCGTCGTTATAAAAAAGCCAACGGGGGGAAATTTTGGGGCCGGAAAACTTTTTCGTAGTATTTGGATTTTTCCAATCTTGTTCAAATTTGGACGAAATCGGAGTTCTTGAGATGTGGGAAAATCTGGTAACAATTGGATGAGTTGTTTTTTATTTTGATTACATTGGTAGTTAGATAACTCGTTAACGAACCCGTACGACTTTACGGAATTGAATTCGGGTGAGTAGAACTCCCGAAATCGATCTTAGCATAAAAGGTATTTTCTGATCGTCGTGGGTTAGAGGTGTGTTGTGAAATGGGATTTTGGAATTTCTTCAATTGACTCTCTAGTTCCGTTTGGTCGCTCTGGCGGGGCCGCTACAATGAAATGATGGCCAATGTGGTGGGTATGATGTCACGACCCAAGCCTAGGGCCTAGACGTG